>NW_027592492.1:2500-5000 GCF_964213995.1 Mustelus asterias | reverse complement strand
GTGGTGACCTGCTATAGGTGTACAAGATGTTGAGAGGTATTGATAGAGTGGATTCTCAGAGGCTTTTACCCAGGGCTGAAATGGTTGCCACAAGAGGTCACAGGTTTAGGGTGCTGGGGAGTAGGTACAGAGGAGATGTTAGGGGTAAGTTTTTCACTCAGAGGGTGGTGGGTGTGTGGAATCGGCTGCCGGTAGTGGTGGTGGAGGCGGATTCGATAGGGTCTTTTAAGAGACTTTTGGATAAGTTGATGGAAGTTAGTAAGATAGAGGGTTATAGGTAAACCTAGTAGGTAGGGACATGTTCGGCGCAACTTGTGGGCCGAAGGGCCTGTTTGTGCTGTAGCTTTTCTATGTTCTATCTCCACGAGTGATTGAACCCTGTCAGGAAGATCACACAGAGACCAGGCTCCTTATCGCTGATAAATCAACTTCTGTCATCATCACCTCACCCACTCACTCTGTGAGCACTAATCGTGTCTCTTCCAAAGCTCACCCACCTTTCACCCACCTTTCACTCTCGCGAACCTTCAGCCCATCCAAATCCCAGCCTGTATCACACTTCCCGTCCATGCATCCCCCCCGAGCTCCCCCCCGAGCTCCCACCCCGCCCCCCCGAGCTCCCCGTCCACACCACCCCCCCCCCCCCGAGCTCTCCGTCCACACCCCCCCCCCCCCCCCCCGAGTGTCGTCGTTCCCCCCCCCCCCCCGAGCTCCCCGTCCACACCACCACACCCCCACCCCCCCCGTGCTCGCTGATCTGGTTCTCGGGCGAGCAGCAACATGTCCATAAGACCATAAGACATAGGAGCGGAAGTAAGGCCATTCGGCCCATCGAGTCCACTCCACCATTCAATCATGGTTGATTTCAACTCCATTTACCCGCTCTCTCCCCATAGCCCTTAATTCCTCGAGAAATCAAGAATTTATCAATTTCTGTCTTGAAGACGCTCAACGTCTCGGCCTCCACAGCCCTCTGTGGCAATGAATTCCACAGACCCACCACTCTCTGGCTGAAGAAATTTCTCCTCATCTCTGTTCTAAAGTGACTCCCTTTTATTCTAAGGCTGTGCCCCCGCGTCCTAGTCTCCCCTGTTAATGGAAACAACTTCCCTACGTCCATCCTATCTAAGCCGTTCATTATCTTGTAAGTTTCTATCAGATCTCCCCTCAACCTCCTAAACTCCAATGAATATAATCCCACGATCCTCAGACGTTCATCGTATGTCAGGCCTACCATTCCTGGGATCATCCGTGTGAATCTCCGCTGGACCCGCTCCAGTGCCAGTATGTCCTTCCTGAGGTGTGGGGCCCAAAATTGCTCACAGTACTCCAAATGGGGCCTAACCAGTGCTTTATAAAGCCTCAGAAGTACATCCCTGCTTTTGTATTCCAAGCCTCTTGAGATAAATGACAACATTACATTTGCTTTCCTAATTACGGACTCAACCTGCAAGTTTACCTTTAGAGAATCCTGGACTAGGACTCCCAAGTCCCTTTGCACTTTAGCATTATGAATTTTGTCACCGTTTAGAAAATAGTCCATGCCTCTATTCTTTTTTCCAAAGTGTACGACCTCGCACTTGCCCACGTTGAATTTCATCAGCCACTTCTTGGACCACTCTCCTAAACTGTCTAAATCTTTCTGCAGCCTCCCCACCTCCTCAATACTACCTGCCCCTCCACCTATCTTTGTATCATCGGCAAACTTGGCCAGAATGCTCCCAGTCCCGTCATCTAGATCGTTAATATATAAAGAGAACAGCTGTGGCCCCAACACTGAACCCTGCGGGACACCACTTGTCACCGGTTGCCATTCTGAGAAAGAACCTTTTATCCCAACTCTCTGCCTTCTGTCTGACAGCCAATCGTCAATCCATGTTAGTACCTTGCCTCGAATACCATGGGCCCTTATTTTACTCAGCAGTCTCCCGTGAGGCACCTTGTCAAAGGCCTTTTGGAAGTCAAGATAGATAACATCCATTGGCTCTCCTTGGTCTAACCTATTTGTTATCTCTTCAAAGAACTCTAACAGGTTTGTCAGGCACGACCTCCCCTTACTAAATCCATGCTGACTTGTCTTAATCCGACCCTGCACTTCCAAGAATTTAGAAATCTCATCCTTAACGATGGATTCTAGAATTTTGCCAACAACTGAGGTTAGGCTAATTGGCCTATAATTTCCATCTTTTTTCTTGTTCCCTTCTTGAACAGTGGGGTTACAACAGCGATTTTCCAATCCTCTGGGACTTTCCCTGACTCCAGTGACTTTTGAAAGATCATAACTAACGCCTCCACTATTTCTTCAGCTATCTCCTTTAGAACTCTAGGATGTAGCCCATCTGGGCCCGGAGATTTATCAATTTTCAGACCTTTTAGTTTCTCTAGCACTTTCTCCTTTGTGATGGCAACCATATTCAACTCTGCCCCCTGACTTTCCTGAATTGTTGGGATATTACTCATGTCTTCTACTGTGAAGACTGACGCAAAGTACTTATTAAGT
>NW_027592491.1:0-52986 GCF_964213995.1 Mustelus asterias | reverse complement strand
CTGGCACCATCTGTCCATGTAGAATTGTATTGTGTTTTGGAAAAGAATTGCAATGAAATAAGTTGATTCAATTTTAAATATATGTTCTGTTAATTTGGTGAGTGAGATGTCCATTCTGTGGAACTGTCTGAGTCTATTATCTTTGGAATATGTTGAGTTTGGCTTTGCTTCAATGATCTTTTGTGGTCAGTGTGGGATGTGAAATTCCTTGGTAACTCGGTTATGTATTGAAAAGAAAGAGGTTTCAGCGATTTCCTGATATTGAAACAAACCAATTACAAACCTCGCAGTATTCAGTGATTGTCAAACATTTTGTGAATTGTTCACATTTCCATTAATCTATAAATGAACTCCAATGGTTTTGTTTCTGGGTTGTTGTGGTTCTGTCTAAACTGTGTTGCTTCTGAAAGCGATTTGTGAATCTGATCACCTGAAGCCCTGAACTCCTCGAAAACATTCAGATAGTTGATTTCTACAGAGTGATTGGGAAACATATTGTTCTGATCAGAATGAAGAACCTGACACTGAGCTGTGGTGAAAGTAATTTCCAATTCCAATACCCAATTTGCAAGTTTATAATTTATTCTTAACGTGTTATTGTATTTACATAGAACATAGAACATAGAACAGTACAGCACAGAACAGGCCCTTCGGCCCACGATGTTGTGCCGAGCTTTATCTGAAACCAAGATCAAGCTATCCCACTCCCTATCATCCTGGTGTGCTCCATGTGCCTATCCAATAACCGCTTAAATGTTCCTAAAGTGTCTGACTCCACTATCACTGCAGGCAGTCCAATCCACACCCCAACCACTCACTGCGTAAAGGACCTACCTCTGATATCCTTCCTGTATCTCCCACCACGAACCCTATAGTTATGCCCCCTCGTAATAGCTCCATCAACCCGATGTAATAGTCTTTGAACATTCACTCTATCTATCCCCTTCATCATTTTATAAACCTATATTAAGTCTCCCCTCAACCTCCTCAGCTCCAGAGAGAACAGCCCGTGCTCCCTCAACCTTTCCTCATAAGACCTACCCTCCAAACCAGGCAGCATCCTGGTAAATCTCCTTTGCACTTTTTCCAGCGGTTCCCCATCCTTCTTTTCGTGAGGTGACCAGAACTGCACACAATATTCCAAATGTGGTCTCATCAAGGTCCTGTACAGTTACAGCATAACCCCACGGCTCTTAAACTCCAGCCCCCTGTTAATAAAAGCTAACACACTATCGGCCTTCTTCACTTGAGTGGCAACCTTTAGAGATCTGTGGATATGGACCCCAAGATCTCTCTGTTCCTCCACAGTCTTCAGAACCCTACCTTTGACCCTGTAATCCACTTATAAATTAGTCCTACCAAAATGAATCACCTGACATTTATCAGGGTTAAACTCCATTTGCCATTTTTCAGCCGAGCTTTGCATTCTATCTATGTCTATTTGCAGCCGACAACAGCCCTCCACCTCATCCGCGACTCCACCAATCTTGGTGCCATCAGCAAATTTACTGATCCACCCTTCAGCCCCCTCCAAGTCATTCATAATAATCACAAAGAGCAGAGGACAAAGCACTGATCCCTGTGGCACTCTGCTAGCAACCTGCCTCCAATCCGAAAATTTTCCATCCACCACCACCCTCTGTCTTCGATCAGACAGCCAGTTACCTATCCAATCGGCCAATTTTCCCTCTATTGCACACCTCCTCACTGTCATCATAAGCCGACCATAGGGGACCTTATCAAACGCCTTACTAAAATCCATGTATATGACGTCAACTGCACTACCTTCATCAACACACTTAGTTACCTCCTCAAAAAATTCAATCAAATTTGTGAGGCACAACTTGCCCTTCACGAATCCGTGCTGACTATCCCGGATTAATCCGCATCTTTCTAAGTGGTCGTAAATCCCATCCCTAAGGACCTTTTCCATCAATTTACCAACCACCGAAGTAAGACTAACCGGTCTATAATTACCAGGGTCATTCCTATTCCCTTTCTTAAACAGAGGAACAACATTCACCACTCTCCAGTCCTCTGGCACCATCCCCGTGGACAGCGAGGACCCAAAGATCAAAGCGAAAGGCTTTGCAATCTCATCCCGTGCCTCCCAAAGAATCCTAGGATATATTTCATCAGGCCCAGGGGACTTATCGACCTTCAGTTTATTCAAAACTGCCAGGACATCCTCCCTCCGAACATCTATTTCCTCCAGCCTATTAGCCTGTAACACCTTCTCTTCCTCAAAAACATGGCCCCTCTCCTAGGTGAACACTGACGAAAAGTATTCATTCATCACCACTCCTATCTCTACTGACTCCATACACAAGATCCCACGACTATCCTTGACCGGCGCTAACCTCACCCTGGTCATTCTTTTATTGCTCACATAAGAGTAAAAAGCCTTTGGGTTTTCCTTGATCCGACCCGCCAAAGACTTCTCATGTCCCCTCCTAGCTCTCCTAAGCCCCTTTTTCAGCTCATTCCTTGCTAACTTGTAACCCTCAATCGAGCCAACTGAACCTTGTTTCCTCATCCCTACATAAGCTTCCCTCTTCCTTTTCACAAGACATCCCACCTCTTTCGTGAACCATGGTTCCCTCACTCGGCCATTTCCTCCCTGCCTGACAGGGACATACCTATCATGGAAACCCAGTATATGTTCCTTGAAAAAGAACAAAGAACAGTGAACAAAGAACAGTACAGCACAGGAAACAGGCCCTTCGGCCCTCCAAGCCTGTGCCGCTCCTTGGTCCAACTAGGCCAATCGTTTGTATCCCTCCATTCCCAGGCTGCTCATGTGACTATCCAGGTAAGTCTTAAACGATGTCAGCGTGCCTGCCTCCACCACCCTACTTGGCAGCGCATTCCAGGCCCCCACCACCCTCTGTGTAAAAAACGTCCCTCTGATATCTGAGTTATACTTCGCCCCTCTCACCTTGAGCCCGTCACCTCTGACCTGGGAAAAAGCTTCCCACTGTTCACCCTATCTATACCCTTCATAATCTTGTACACCTCTATTAGATCTCCCCTCATTCTCCGTCTTTCCAAGGAGAACAACCCCAGTCTACCCAATCTCTCCTCATTGCTAAGACCCTCCATACCAGGCAACATCCTGGTAAACCTTCTCCGCACTCTCTCTAACGCCTCCACGTCCTTCTGGTAGTGCGGCAACCAGAACTGGACGCAGTACTCCAAATGTGGCCTAACCAGCGTTCTATACAGCTGCATCATCAGACTCCAGCTTTTATACTCTATACCCCGTCCTATAAAGGCAAGCATACCATATGCCTTCTTCACCACCTTCTCCACCTGTGTTGCCACCTTCAAGGATTTGTAGAC
This sequence comes from Mustelus asterias, assembly GCF_964213995.1. Lineage (NCBI taxonomy): Eukaryota > Metazoa > Chordata > Chondrichthyes > Carcharhiniformes > Triakidae > Mustelus > Mustelus asterias. The sequence continues at coordinate 49,644 of NW_027592491.1, read as the reverse complement.
TTGCACACCTTGGTCCAACTAGACCAATCGTTTGTATCCCTCCATTCCCAGGCTGCTCATGTGACTATCCAGGTAAGTCTTAAACGATGTCAGCGTGCCCGCCTCCACCACCCTACTTGGCAGCACATTCCAGGCCCCCACCACCCTCTGTGCAAAAAACATCCCTCTGATATCTGATTATACTTCGCCCCTCTCACCTTGAGCCCGTGACCCCTCGTGATCGTCACCTCCGACCTGGGAAAAAGCTTCCCACTGTTCACCCTATCCATCCCCTTCATAATCTTGTACACCTCTATTAGATCTCCCCTCATTCTCCGTCTTTCCAGGGAGAACAACCCCAGTTTACCCAATCTCCCCTCATAGCTAAGACCCTCCATACGAGGCAACATCCTGGTAAACCTTCTCTGCACTCTCTCTAACGCCTCCACGTCCTTCTGGTAGTGCGGCGACCAGAACTGGACGCTGTACTCCAAATGTGGCCTAACTAGCGTTCTATACAGCTGCATCATCAGATTCCAGCTTTTATACTCTAGATCCCGTCCTATAAAGGCAAGCATACCATATGCCTTCTTCACCACCTTCTCCACCTGTGTTGCCACCTTCAAGGATTTGTAGACTTGCACACCTCGGTCCCTCTGTGTTTCTATACTCCTGATGACTCTGCCATTTATTGTATAACTCCTCCCTACATTATTTCTTCCAAAATGCATCACTTCGCATTTATCCGGATTAAACTCCATCTGCCACCTCTCCGCCCAATTTTCCAGCCTATCTATATCCTGCTGTATTGCCCGACAATGCTCTTCGCTATCCGCAATTCCAGCCATCTTTGTGTCATCCGCAAACTTGCTGATTACACCAGTTACACCTTCTTCCAAATCATTTATGTATATCACAAATAGCAGAGGCCCCAGTACAGAGCCCTGCGGAACACCACTGGTCACAGACCTCCAGCCGGAAAAAGACCCTTCGACCACTACCCTCTGTCTCCTATGGCCAAGCCAGTTCTCCACCCATCTAGCCACTTCTCCTTGTATCCCAAGAGCCTTAACCTTCTTAACCAACCTGCCATGTGGGACTTTGTCAAATGCCTTACTGAAATCCATATAGACGACATCCACGGCCCTTCCTTCGTCAACCGTTTTTGTCACTTCCTCAAAAAACTCCACCAAATTTGTAAGGCACGACTTCCCTCTTACAAAACCATGCTGTCTGTCACTAATGAGATTGTTCCGTTCTAAATGCACATACATCCTGTCTCTAAGAATCCTCTCCTACCACGGACGTCAAGCTCACCGGCCTATAATTTCCTGGGTTATCCCTGCTACCCTTCTTAAACAACGGGACCACATTCGCCATCCTCCAATCCTCAGAGACCTCACCCGTGTCCAAAGAAGCGACAAAGATTTCCGTCAGAGGCCCAGCAATTTCATCTCTCGTCTCCCTGAGCAGTCGAGGATAGATGCCATCAGGCCCTGGGGCTTTGTCAGTTTTAATGTTCCCTAAAAAACCTAACACTTCCTCTCTTGTAATGGAGATTTTCTCTAACGGGTCAACACCTCCCTCCGAGACACTCCCGGTTAACTCACCCCTCTCCTTCGTGAATGCCGATGCAAAGTATTCATTTAGGATCCCCCCTATTCCCTTGGGTTCTAAGCATAATTCCCCTCCTTTGTCCCTGAGAGGTCCGATTTTCTCCCTGACAACTCTTTTGTTCCTAACGTATGAATAGAATGCCTTAGGATTCTCCTTAATCCTGCCTGCCAAGAACATCTCGTGACCTCTTTTTGCCCTTCTAACTTCCCGTTTGAGTTCTTTCCTACTCTCTCTGTATTCCTCCAGAGCTCCATCTGTTTTCAGTTGCCTGGACTTAACGTACGCCTCCCTTTTCATTTTAATCAGATCCTCAATTTCCCTGGTTATCCACGGCTCTCGAATCCTACCTTTCCTATCTTTCCTTTTTACAGGCACATGCCTATCCTGCAGCCTTATCAATAGTTCCTTAAAAGACTCCCACATGCCAGATGCGGACTTACCCTCGAACATCCTCTCCCAGGAAAAGTTCCACTTTTCATCCGTGCCTTTCCCTGACAGTTTCTGTTCCCAATTTATGCCCCCTAATTCTTGCCTAATCGCATCATAATTACCTCTCCCCCAATTGTAAACCTTGCCCTGCCATACGGCCCTATCCCTCTCCATTGCAATCACAAAAGACACCGAATTGTGGTCACTATCTCCAAAGTATTCTCCCACAACCATATCTAACACTTGGACCGGTTCATTTCCCATTACCAAATCCAATGTGGCCTCACCTCTTATCGGCCTGTCCACATATTGTGTCAGGAAACCCTCCTGCACACACTGCACAAAAACTGCCCCATCTGAACTATTTGACCGACAAAGGTTCCAATCAATATTTGGAAAGTTAAAGTCCCCCATGACAACTACCCTGTGACCCCCACACATATCCACAATCTGCTTAGCAATTTCTTCCTCCACATCTCTATTACTATTTGGGGGCCTATAGGAAACTCCTAACAACGTGACCGCTCCTTTCCTATTTCTAACTTCAGCCCATATTACCTCAGTGTGCAGATCCCCCTCGAACTGCCTTTCCGCAGCCCTTAAACTATCCTTGATTAACAATGCCACTCCTCCACCTCTTTTACCAGCTTCCCTACACTTACTGAAACATCTATAACCCGGAACGTCCCACAACCATTCATGTCCTTGTTCTACCCACGTCTCCGTAATGGCCACAACATCGTAGTCCCAAGTAGCAATCCACGCCCCAAGTTCATCCACCTTTTTCCGGATGCTCCTTGCATTGAAGTAGACACACTTCAACCCACCTTCCTGTCTACCGGTACCCACCCTTGACCCTGATACTATCCCCAATACCTCACCACCCTCAACACTGACTTCTGGACGACAACTCCTTTTCCCACTCCCCTGACAAATTAGTTTAAACCCCCCTGAAGAGCCGTATCAAATTTCCCTCCAAGGATATTGGTGCCCCTTTGGTTCAGGTGCACCCCGTCCTGTTTGTACAGGTCCCACCTTCCCCAGAATGTGTTCCAATTATCCACGTATCTGAAACCCTCCCTCCTGCACCATCCCTGTAGCCACATGTTCCACTGCACTCTCTCCCTGTTCCTCAACGCGCTATCACGTGGCACCGGTAATGTACCAGAGATGACCACATGTTTTCTCTTGGCTCTCAGCTTCCAGCCCAGCTCCCGAAATTCCTGTTTTCAATCCCCGTTCCTTCTCTTACCTATGTTGTTGGTACCAATTTGTACCACGACTTGTGACTGTTTCCCCTCCCCCTTAAGATTCCGGAAAACACGGTCTGAGACGTCACGGACCTTGGCATCCGGTAGGCAACATACCATCCGTGAGTCTCTTTTGCTGCCACAGAACCTCCTATCTATCCCTCTAACTAACGAGTCCCCATTAACTATTGCCCTCCCGCTCTGCCCCTTACCCTCCCGAGCCACAGAGATGGACACAGTGCTGGAGATCCTCTCACTGCGGCTCACCACTGGTATGTCATCCCCCTCAACCGTATCCAAAGCGGAATACTTGTTGCTAAGGGGAACGACCACAGGGGATCCCTGCACGGACTGCTTCCTCCCAGCCCCTCTCACCGTCACCCATCTATTTTCATTCCTCGGAGTAACTGTATCCCTAAACCTTCTGTCTGTGGCCACCTCTGCGTCCCTAATGATCCTAAATTCATCCAACTCCAGCTCCAGTTCCCTAACACGGTTTTGGAGGAGCTGCAGATGGGTGCACTTCCCACAGGTGTAATCAGCAGGGACACTGTCGTCGTCCCTCACCTCAAACATAGTGCAAGAGGAACATAGCACTGCCTGCACACCCATCCCCTCTAGATACCTTGCCAGTACCAGGTAGAAACAGCAAAAATGAATTAACCTCACCCCTGCTCGCTCTGTGCCCCGAAGCCCTGTGAGCCAAAGCCCTTATAGCTCACACTCTGCTTCCACACACGCCCTGTGAGCCAATGCCCTCAGGGTTACGAGATGAGAGACACATCAAATGAGCCATGATCTTATGGACTGGATGACCAGGCTCGAGGGGCTGAATGACCTCCTGCAGGGGCGTACGCTTGTCCTCCCCCTGCCCCCCTTCGCCCACCCCCACGACTGTCCTTCCAAGTGAATGTTTGATGGATGAGTGCAGGGGTAGAATCCTGTGTCTAATTGGTGCTGTATCTGACCTGAGAGAGATGTATAAACACAGTGTAGAGTGAGGTGCATTCTGTATGCAATCGCTCATTCCACACAACCCCTCACTCCCAGCCCCCAAACATCAACACCAATCTGCTTATCACTACCCACACAATTACATCACTAAATTCATTTTATTATCAATATATATCCAGGTAGATGCCTGACCTCAGTCCCACTGTCATTACCCACCAGGTGCATCACCGACTTCATTTTTATTATCCACAGACAAACCAATGCACCACTCACCTCACTCTCGCTGCTTAGTCCTTGTAACCCCCACATTACAACATCGATTAAGGACAACACAGCAAAAGTGTAACACAAACTGTCTCAAACACTGTCTGACACACATCTACTATCTTTATTTTAAATCCCGTCGGGTACTTGTCATCATATGACACAGGTTTAAGGTGTGTGGGGGAAAGTTTAGAGGAGATGTGCGATGCAGGTTTTTTACACAGAGGGTGGTGAATGTCTGGAACGCGCTGCCCGGGGAGGTGGTGGGAGCAGGTACAATAGCGGCATTTAAGGGGCAACTAGACAAGTACATGGATAGGATGGGAATGGAAGGATACGGACTCTGTATTGAACCGGTTGAAATAGCAGAGGCACTCAATCAATACTTTGCTTCAGTATTCACAGTGGAAAAGGATCTTGGTAGTTGCAGTGCAGACTTGCAGTGGACTGAGAAGATTGAGCATGTGGGCATTAGGAAAGAGGATGTGTTGGAGCTGTTGAAAAGCACCAAGTCAGATAAATCACCGGGACCGGATGGGAGGTACCCCAGGTTACTGTGGGAGGCGAGGGAAGAGATTGCTGATCCTCTGGCAATTCTCTTTGCGTCGTCATTGGAGACAGGAGAGGTTCCGGAGGATTGGAGGATGGCGGATGTGGTTCCGTTATTCAAGAAAGGGAAAAGAGATAGCCCAGGAAATTATAGACCGGAGAGTCCAACCTCAGTGGTAGGTACGTTGATGGAGAAGATCCTGAGAGGCAGGATTTATGAACATTTGGAAAGGAATAGCATGATCAGAAGTAGCCAGCACGGCTTTGTCCGAGGCAGATCATGCCTTACGAGTCTGATTGAGTTTTTTGAAGATGTGACTAGACTCTTAGATGGGGAAGAGGGGTAGATGTGGTTTATGTGGATTTCAGTCAGGCGTTTGATAAGGTGCCCCATGCAAGGGTTATGGAGAAAGTAAAGGGGCATGGGATAGAAGGGGACGTTGCTTTGTGGATTCAGAACTGGCTTGCCCACAGAAGGCAAAGAGTGGTTGTGGTTGGGTCTTTTTCAGAGTGGAGGTCGCTCATCAGTGGGGTGCCCCAGGGATCTGCTCTGGGACCCTTGCTCTTTGTGATTTTTATAAATGACCTGGATGAAGAAGTGGAAGGATGGGTTGGCAGGTTTGCTGATGACACAAAATTTGGAGGTGTTGTGGATAGTGCAGAGGGATGTCAGCAGTTGCAACGAGACATAGATAAGATGCAAGAGTGGGTGGAGAAGTGGCAGATGGACTTCAACCCAGATAAGTGTGTGATGGTTCATTTTGGCAGGTCAAATAGGATATAAGAATATAATATTGAGGGTAAGACGCTTGGCAGTGTGGAAGAACAGAGGGATCTTGGGGTCCGGGGTCATAGGACGCTCAAAGCAGCTTCGCAGGTAGAGGCAGTGGTTAAGAAGGCGTATGGAATACTGGCCTTCATCAATAGAGGAATTGAGTTCCGAAATCGAGAGATAATGCTGCAGCTGTATAGGATCCTGGTCAGACCCCACCTGGAGTACTGTGCCCAGTTCTGGTCACATCATTACAGAAAGGATGTGGAAGCCATAGAACGGGTGCAGAGGAGATTTACAAGGATGTTGCTGGGATTAAGTGGTCTGCCTTATGAGGATAGTTTGAGAGAGCTAGGTCTATTCTCCTTGGAGAGGCGAAGGATGAGAGGTGACCAGATAGAGGTGTATAAGATGTTGAGAGGTATTGACAGAGTGGATTCTCAGAGGCTTTTACCCAGGGCTGAAATGGTTGTCACGAGAGGCCACAGGTTTAGGGTGCTGGGCGTAGGTACAGAGGAGATGTTAGGGGTAAGTCTTTCACTCAGAGGGTGGTGGGTGCGTGGAATCGACTGCCGGTAGTGGTGGTGGAAGCGGATTCGATTGATTCTTTTAAGAGGCTTTTGGATAGGTTAATGGAGGTTAGTGAGATAGAGGGTTATAGATGAGCCTAGAAGGTAAGGAAATCGTTCGGCGCAACTTGTGGGCCGAAGGGCCTGTTTGTGCTGTCGCTTTTCTTTGTTCTATTTTCTAAGGAAACGTAAGAGTGCAGAATGTAATGTTACAGTCATAGCTAGGGTGCCGAGAAAGATCAACTTGATGCAAGTTAAGTCCATTCAAAAGTCCGATGGCAGCAGGGAAGAAGCTGTTCTTGTGTCGGTTGGTACGTGAGATCAGAATTTTGTATATTTTTCCTGATGAAGAAAGTGGTAGAGAGAATGTCCGGGGTGCGTGGGGTCCTGAATTATGGTGGCTGCTTTGCCGAGGCAGCGGGAAGTGTAGACAGAGTCAGTGGATGGGTGGCTGGTTTGAGTGATGGATTGGGCTACATTCATGACCTTTTGTAGTTTCTTGCAGTCTTGGGCAGAGCAGGAGTCATACCAAGCTGTGATACAGCCCGAAAGAATGCTTTCTATGGTTCATCTGTAAACGTTGGTGAGAATCATAGCTGACATTCCAAATGTCCTTAGTCTTCTGAGAAAGTAGAGGCGTTGGTGGGCTTTCCTAACTATATTGTTGGCACGGGGGAACCAGGACATGTCTGATAGTGATCTGGACACCTAAAAACATGAAGCTCTCGACTCTTTCTACTTCGATGGATGGATGTCAGAGCCAGCAGAACGTCACCATTAAGACACGCTGCTTGGTTTTTCTTTGGTACTGGGATGATGGTCGTCTTCTTGAAGCAGATAGGGAACTCAGATTGTTGTAAAGAAAGCTGAAGATGAGTGTAAATACCCCCGCCAGCTGATCCGCGCAGTGTGTGAGTGTTCGTCCGTGTACCTCATCCGGGCCAGTCGCTGTCCATGGGTTGACTTTCGAGTCGGCTGTTCTGACATCTGCAATTGTGACCTCAGATACAGCTGCATCCGAGGCTTCTGGGGTGGAGGGCATGCTCATGCTGACCTCATGCTCAACACGGACATAGTGTGCATTGAACTGATTAGAAATGGGTTTGGTGAAGCCAGCGATTTTACACACCTTCATCTTGTAGCCTGCTATGTCTTGCAGACCTTGGCATAGTCGGTGGGGGTCCGTCTGGCTATCATGGGGCACGAGGTTGGTCTGAAACTGTTTTTTTGCATCTTTGATGGATCTGTGTAGATCATATCTGGCTGTCTTGTAGAGGTCAGGGTCGTCTAACTTGAATGCCTCAGACCTGGACTTCAGAAAGCAGTGGATATCCCTGATCATCCATGGTTTCCGGTTGGGAAACACACGCAATATCTTCTTGGGCACACAGTCTCCTACACACTTCCTAATGATGTCAGTTACTGTAGTGGCGTACTCGCTCAGGTTGTTCGTGGAGTTTTTAAATACTGACCAGTCCACTGACTCTAAGCAGTCACGTAGGAGATCTTTCGATTCCTCAGACCAACATTGCATGACATTATTGAATGGATCATCCCGCTTTCGCCTTTGTGTGTCAGCCTGTCGCAGGAGCACAGTCTTGTGGTCTGATTTGTCTCACTCTCTCTTACCCCAGTTGTGTCTTTCCTGATGCAGACGCTCAAAGAACAAAGGCAAAGAAATGGACAGCACAGGAATAGGCCCTTCGACCCTCTCCAAACCTGTGCTGATCATGGTGCCCTATTTTAAAATAAAACCTGCTGCGCTTACTCGGTCTGTATCCCTCTTACCTCCTAATAATGCATCAATCCAGATGCCTCTTAAATGGTGCTAATGTGCGTGATTCCACCACCTCCCCTGTCAGCGCATTCCAGGCACCGACACTCTCTGTGTGGAAAACATCCCCCGCACATCTCCCTTAATATTTCATCCTGCCATCTTGAACCTGTGCCTCCTTGTAACTGAACCTTCCACCCTCGGAGAAAACCCTCTGACTATCCATCCTGTCTGTGCCTCCCACAATTTTGTGGACCTCTATCAGGTCTCCCCTCAGTCTTCGTCTTTCCAGTGAAAACAATCCTGATTTATTCAACCTCTCCTCATAGCCAGCGGAGCTGACTTTTCTCTCAGTTAAGTTACTGTTATAAACACCATTCCTCTCACAATAACGGCTTCCCCCATCATCACGCCCTCACTCCCCCCCCATCTTTCCTTCTGTCTTCCTCTTTTTCACTTTCACTCGCTCAGAGTCTTCCTCTCTCACTCTTATCCATTCATTTTCCCAGCCTCGCACCCTTTCTAGATTCAGCCCATCGCACAAGCCGTCCCTCTCTCTCGTGTTCATCTCTCTCCTTCCACATCTGGGCACGTTTCTGAACACTGTATCAGATGTGGGTCCAGTGTCATTTGGAGCCTGTGCATTGCTGGTCACAGTTAAATCTGTTATTTTACTGCTCGAAGAGGTGATGTGATTGTATCTGCTGCAGGGCCTGAATTTTCTGAGATGTCCCAATGTTTCTGAATATTTTCTCAGTTTGAGAAGCTGAGGAGATTTCCGGATAAAAACACATTTCTTTGCAGATTAAATAGTTCCAAATTATTGATCAACAGAATTTTGCAATTGATGCTAAACTCTAACCCACTTAAATCACATCACAGAATGTCCACAGTTAAAGATCACACAGAGAGACACGGTAACAATTGGGACTCAATTACTGAAATGTCACAGTCCAGTAACAGATATCACTGAAACTATCTGAGATCTCGAGGTGGGACTGATGGTGTTTGAGTGGACAGCATCTTTCCACTTGTTATTAGTTGATAAATGTGATCAACAGAATCCAGTGTTTGGAAAGAAGTCAATACTAAAAATAAATATTTTCCATCACAGAACTCAATGTCGTAATCTGTTTGTTCATATATTTTAAAAAAACTTTCAAACCAGGTTTCTGCCACGATGTCCCTAAGGTGACTTTACAGTGTATAAATTAAAGGCTTTGGGAATATATAACATCAGATGTTAAAGTCAGAGAGACTGCCAGCAGCTCGAAGGGACACATCACTTCACACTGAAAATTATGATTCCAATTCGAATAGCTGAGAAAATATTCTACCCAATCATCGTCATTATTGGTGTTCCCGGTGAGTGACTCTAACCATTGAGGTTGTGTAAATCTGTGTGTGAACGGCTCTCTGATTCTAAACTCTGAGTGAAAATGCTCCATGCTGATCTCGTGGTCACTGTTATAAAGACACCAGGTCAACGATGTAATTTACTTAAATCAAATGGCTTGAAATATCTCTGTGTTTTTAATCCTTTTCATCAACTGACAATGAGCCTCTGTATGTTATTCACGGGCTCACTACTCAATGAAGTTAATGTATTGAGGAGTGAACTACTCAATCTTATCTGTTGTAAGATTGGACCTCAGTGAAGGTGATCTCTCTGAAATAATGTTCAGTGGGAGTAAGAATATAATGGAAATTTGAGTGTGGGTCACTAACCAGAGTGGAATACCTGACACCGGTGAACAAGTATTGCAGGGTATATTTGTCAGTGTAAAATTGTACTGATTGTGGTTATTTCACCTGAGTGGAATATCTGATCGAAGTCTCCATTAATATCTGGCACCATCTGTCCAAGTAGAATTGTATTGTGTTTCGGAAAAGAATTGCAATGAAATAAGTTGTTGCAATGTTAAATATATCCTATTTTAATTTGGTGAGTGAGATGTCCATTCTGTGGAGCTGCCTCAGTCTTTTATCTTTGGAATATGTTGAAAACAGGAAGAGTTTGGCTTTGTTTGGTGGTCAGTGGATGATGTGAAATTTCTCCATCCCTCGGCTTTGTATTGAAAAGAAAGAGGTTTCAGCGACTCCCTGATATTTAAACAAACCAATTCCAAACCGTGCAGTATTCAGTGATTGTCAAACATTTTGTGAATTGTTCACTTTTCCATTGATCTATAAATGAACTCCAATGGTTTTTTTCTGGGTTGTTGTGGTTCTCTCTAAACTGTGTTGCTTCTGAAAGCGATTTGTGAATCTGATCACCTGAAGCCCTGAACTCCTCGAAAACATTCAGATACTTGATTTCTACAGAGTGACTGGGAAATATATTGTTCTGATCAGAATGAAGAACCTGACACTGAGCTGTGGTGAAATTAATTTCCAATTCCAATACCCAATTTGCAAGTTTATAATTTATTATTAATGTGTTATTGTGTTGAGTTGTATTCTTCCACTCTGCTCATTCTCATTCTCAGTTTGGATTGGTTGGTAAATTTTGGAACTATAATTTTGCTTCCCTATTCCATATTGTTGATGTAAATGGTGAAGGACAGTGATCCCAGCGCTGGTCCTTGTGGAAGACCACTTCCCACCTTCCAGCAATCAGAGTAAATCCCTTTAACTCCCACTGCCTGTGTTGTATCTTTGTGACCAGCTTCTAGTCATTCTGCTGCTGGTCCTCTAACTCCACTTGCTCTGAGTTTACTGAAGTCTGTTAACTTACTGAAGGTATCTAGAAACACCATGTGTCGGACATCGACCAGATCATTCCTGATAATTGTGAAAATTATTCAATGAAATCTGTCAAGAATGATCTTAATTTTGGAACATGTTCTGAATGCTCTTTATCACAGCCTGTGTTACTTGATGTATTTTTTTACTCTTTTGAAGACAGTTCATTTCTTTTTTTATGTTGAGGTTGTGACTGGACAACTGTTCTTTGGATTTTTAAAAATTTACTTTCTGTTTAAACTCAAGAAAAAACATAAACCTTCTATTGTTTTCCATTCCAGTGGGTAACTTCTGATAATCAGCTGCTAAAGAAGACAGACATGACAATTTTCTTTATCAGCTGATGTAGAGAAGATCGGAGCAGGGAGGTCATGATGGAGATGTATGAAACACTCATTTGTCTTCAGCTCGAGGACTGTGAGGAGTTCTGGTGGCCTCACTAGATGGAGGATGTGATTGCTCTGGAAGGAACGCAAAGGAGATTCACCAGGATGTTGCCTGGGCAGCAGTGTTTCTGCAGTGAAGACTGTTTACAATTTACATAGATGATCTGGAGGAGGGGACTGAATGTAGGGTATTCAAGTTTGCTGATGACACGAAGGTGAGTGGGAAAGCGAATTGCGTGGAGGACACGGAAAGTCTGCAGAGAGATTTGGATAGGCTGAGCGAGTGGGCGAGGATCTGGCAGATGGAATATAACGTTAGCAAATGTGAGGTTATCCACTTTGGAAGAAATAATAGTAAATTTGAATATTGTTTAAATGGAGAAAAATTACATCGTGCGACTGTGCAGAGGGACCTGGGGGTCCTTGTGCACGAATCGCAAAAACTCAGTCTGCAGGTGCAGCAGGTGATCAAGAAGGCGAATGGAATGTTGGCCTTTATCGCGAGGGGGATTGAATTTCAAAGCAGGGAGGTCTTGCTGCAACTGTACAAGGCACTGGTGAGGCCACAACTGGAGTACTGTGTGCAGTTTTGGTCCCCTTATTTGCGAAAGGATATATTGGCCTTGGAAGGAGTGCAGAGAAGGGTCACCAGGTTGATACCGGAGATGAGGGGTGTAGCTTATGAGGAGAGATTGAACAGATTTGGTCTGTTCTCGTTGGAGTTTAGAAGGATGAGTGATCTTATAGAGACATATAAGATAAGGAAGGGGCTGGATAGGGTAGAGGTGGAGAGATTCTTTCCACTTAGAAGGGAAACCAGAACTAGAGGGCACAGCCTCAAAATAAGGGGGGGCCGGTTCAGAACAGAGTTGAGGGGGAACTTCTTCTCTCAGAGGGTAGTGAATCTCTGGAATTCTCTGCCCATTGAAGTGGTGGAGGCTTCCTCGTTGAATATGTTTAAATCACGGGTAGATAGTTTTCTGATCGATAAGGGAATTAGGGGATATGGGGAGCAGGCGGGTAAGTGGAACTGATTCGCTTCAGATCAGCCATGATCTTGTTGAATGGCGGGGGAGGCTCGAAGGGCCAGATGGCCTACTCCTGCTCCTATTTCTTATGTTCTTATGTTCTTAAGACAGGCTGTTTAGGCTGGGGTTGCTTTCCACAGAACGGTGATGGCGAAACGTGGACATCATTGAGGTGTTCAAAATTATGAGGGACAAAGATAGGATAGTTAAGAAGAAACTTCTTCCCCGAGCAGAGGGGTCAATGTCCAAGGTGTGTAGACTAAGGTCATCAGCAGGAGGGTTAGAGGGTTTCTGAGGAAAATAAAATGTTCCTGTGTTATTTCGGAAATCCTGCTGGTCATCCTGCACAGCAAGATCCCATAATCACACTGCAATGTGGGAGCAGTCAGATTTAAAACACAATTGTAGGTGTGAATTGGTGAAAAGCTAAAACACATCATCACAGATTCACCCTCAGTAACACAATCACTGTTTACAAATCCAACCTTTTGGGAGGAGCAAGGAATTGATTAAGGAAAGAAAAATAGAGTATGAAAGTAATCTACCGTGGAAGATAACAACTGACTTTAAAAAATATCAATTGGTATGAAAAGAGAAACAGATTGACAAACTAGGACCTTTGCAGTCAGAAAAGGGAGATCCCCTAACGGGGAACAAAGTAATAGCTGAGGAATTAAATTGAAGATTGCTTTGATCTTCAGAAAGGAAGATGTGAATAATGTGCCAAAAGTTATTCTTCAGTAATAAATTTTTGAGACAAGCTGAAGGAAATTTGAATTTGTAGAGAAATGGTTTTGGGGAAAATGATGGGATTGAAGGTGGATCAATCTCCAGGTCCTGATAATCTTCATCCCAGAGTACTTAAGGAAGTTTTAGAACAAACAAAGAACAATACAGCACAGGAACAGGCCCTTCGGCCCTCCAAGCCCGCGCCGCTCCCTGGTCCAAACTAGACCATTCTTTTGTATCCCTCCATTCCCACTCCGTTCATGTGGCTATCTAGATAAGTCTGAAACGTTCCCAGTGTGTACGCCTCCACCACCTTGCCTGGCAGCGCATTCCAGGCCCCCACCACCCTCTGAGTAAAATATGTCCTTCTGATATCTGTGTTAAACCTCCCCCCCTTCACCTTGAACCTATGACCCCTCGTGAACGTTACCACCGACCTGGGGAAAAGTTTATCACCGTTCACCCTATCTATGCCTTTCATAATTCTATACACCTCTATTAAGTCTCCCCTCATCCTCCGTCTTTCCAGTGAGAACAACCCCAGTTTACCCAATCTCTCCTCATAACTAAGCCCCTCCATACCAGGTAACATCCTGGTAAACCTCCTCTGTACTCTCTCCAAAGCCTCCATGTCCTTCTGGTAGTGTGGCGACCAGAACTGGACGCAGTATTCCAGATGCGGCCGAACCAACGTTCTATACATCTGCAACATCAGACCCCAACTTTTATACTCTATGCCCCATCCTATAAAGGCAAGCATGCCATATGCCTTCTTCACCACCTTCTCCACCTGTGACGTCACTTTCAAGGATCTGGACTTGCACACCCAGCTCCCTCTGCGTACTTACACCCTTTATGGTTCTGCCATTTATCGTCTATCTCCTCCCTAAATTATTTCTACCAAAATGCATCAATTCGCATTTATCAGGATTGAACTCCATCTGCCATTTCTTTGATCAAATTTCCAGCCTATCTATATCCTTCTGTAGCTTCTGACAATGCTCCTCACTATCTGCAAGTCCTGCCAATTTTGTGTCGTCCGCAACCTTACTGATCACCCCAGTTACACCTTCTTCCAGATCATTTATATAAATCACAAACAGCAGAGGTCCCAATACAGAGCACTGCGGAACACCACTAGTCACAGGCCTCCAGCCGGAAAAAGACCCTTCCACTACCACCCTCTGTCTTCTGTGACCAAGCCAGTTCTCCACCCATCTAGCCACCTCCCCCTTTATCCCATGAGATCCAACCTTTTTCACCAGCCTACCATGAGGGACTTTGTCAAACGCTTTACTAAAGTCCATATAGACGAGATCCACGGCCCTTCCCTCGTCAACCATTTTGGTCACTTCTTCAAAAAACTCCACCAGGTTAATGAGGCATGACCTCCCTCTCACAAAACCATGCTGACTATCGTTAATGAGTTTATTCCTTTCTAAATGCGCATACATCCTATCTCTAAGAATCTTCTCCAACAACTTCCCCACCACGGACGTCAAGCTCACCGGCCTATAATTACCCGGGTTATCCTTCCTACCCTTCTTAAATAACGGGACCACATTAACTTTCCTCCAATCCGCTGGGACCTCACCTGCGTCCAGTGACGAGACAAAGATTTGCGTCAGAGGCCCAGCGATTTCATTTCTCGTCTCCCTGAGCAGCCTTGGATAGATTCCATCAGGTCCTGGGGATTTGTCAGTCTTTAAATTCTCTAACAAACCTAACACTTCCTCCTTTGTAATGGAGATTTTCTCCAACGGGTCAACACTCCCCTCCGAGACACTCCCAGTCAACACATCCCTCTCCTTTGTGAATACCGACGCAAAGTATTCATTTCGGATCTCCCGTACTTCTTTCGGCTCCAAGCATAATTCCCCACTTTTCTCCCTGAGAGGTCCGATTTTTTCCCTGACAACCCTTTTATTCCTAACGTATGAATAAAATGCCTTGGGATTCTCCTTAATCCTGTCTGCCAAGAACATTTCGTGACCCCTTTTTGCTCTTCTAATTCCCCGTTTGAGTTCTTTCCTACTTTCTTTGTACTCCTCCAGAGCTCCCTCCATTTTTAGCTGCCTGGACCTACCATACGCCTCTCTTTTCTTTTTGACCAGTCCTTCAATTTCCCTGGTTATCCACGGTTCTCGAATCCTACCCTTCCTATCCTTCTTTTTAACAGGCACATGCCTGTCCTGTAGCCCTAACAACTGTTCCTTAAAAGACTCCCACATGCCAGATGTGGATTTACCCTCAAACAGCCTCTCCCAATCAAGAGCTGCCAATTTCTGCCTAATCCCACTAAAGTTAGCCTTCCCCCAATCCAACACCTTACCCTTGGGACACCACTCATCCTTTTCCATCACTATCCTAAAGCTAACAGAATTGTGGTCACTATTTGCCACATGTTCCCCTACCGAAACTTTGAAGACCTGACCGGGCTCATTCCCCAGTACGAGGTCCAGTATAGCCCCCTCTCTAGTCGGGCTATCTACATATTGTTCCAAAGAACCCTCCTGTACGCATTTTACAAATTCCTCCCCATTCAGAGTCCCTGCTCTCAGCGATTTCCAGTCTATACCAGGGAAATTGAAGTCTCCCACTACAACAACCCTATTTTTCCTGCACCTATCCAGTATCTCCTGACATATCCGTTCTTCCACTTCCCTTGGGCTGTTGGGGGGCCTGTAGTACACCCCCAACATAGTGACTGCGCCCTTCCTGTTTCTAAGCTCCACCCAGAGTGACTCGTTACACGACCCCTCTGAATTGTCCTCCCTCTGCACCGCTGTCATATGCTCTCCCACTAATACTGCTACTCCCCCACCTCTTTTGGCCCCTCCTCTGTCTCGCCTAAAACACTTGTACCCCGGAATATTCAGCTGCCAGTCCTGTCCCTCTTTCAACCAAGTCGCTGTCTCTTCCTGGGAATCGCAGATCCAATGGTGGTTATTTTCCAATTTTATTGGACTCTGGGCTGGTTCCTACAGACTGCAGGGTAGCTAATGCAAGCCCGGTATTCAGACAGGACTGGAGAAAGAAAACAGTGAACTATAGACCAGTGAGCCTAACGTCGGTGCTGGGGAAGTTGCAAGAGTCAAATTTCAACTATTTCATATCTCGGCATTAAGAACATAAGAACATAAGAAATAGGAGCAGGAGTAGGCCATCTTGCCCCTCGAGCCTGCCCCGCCATTCAATAAGATCATGGCTGATCTGACGTGGATCAGTTCCACTTACCCGCCTGATCCCCATAACCCTTAATTCCCTTACCGATCAGGAATCCATCCTTCCGCGCTTTAAACATATTCAGCGAGGTAGCCTCCACCACCTCAGTGGGCAGAGAATTCCAGAGATTCACCACCCTCTGGGAGAAGAAGTTCCTCCTCAACTCTGTCTTAAACCGACCCCCCTTTATTTTGAGACTGTGTCCTCTAGTTTTATCTTCCTTACTAAGTGGAAAGAATCTCTCCGCCTCCACCCTATCCAGCCCCCGCATTATCTTATAAGTCTCCATAAGATCCCCCCTCATCCTTCTAAACTCCAACGAGTACAAACCCAATCTCCTCAGCCTCTCCTCATAATCCAAACCCCTCATCTCCGGTATCAACCTGGTGAACCTTCTCTGCACTCCCTCCAATGCCAATATATCCTTCCTCATATAAGGGGACCAATACTGCACACAGTATTCCAGCTGCGGCCTCACCAATGCCCTGTACAGATGCATCAAGACATCCCTGCTTTTATATTCTATCCCCCTCGCAATTTAGGCGTTTGGAAGGCAGCGCCATAATCAGACAAAGTCAGCATGGATTTGCAAAAGGGAAATCATGATTGGAATATCTTGGAATTGTTTGAGGGTGGAACTAGTTTGGTTTACCGAAGGGAACCAGTGAATGTGCTTAATTCCAGAAGGGTTACTGAATGCATCATCTCCAAATTTGCAGATGGTACAAAGCTGGGTGGGAGGGTGAACTGCGAGGAAGGTGCAGAGAATATTCAGCGTGATTTGGACAGGCTGAGGGTGTGGTCATACGCATGGCAGATGCAGTTTAATGTGGATCACTGTGAGAATATCGACTCTGGTAGGAATATTAGGAAGACAAGTTATTATTGAATGGGTGTAAATTGAGGGAGGTGGATTCTCATCAAAACCTTGGTCTCCTCGTGCATCATTCACTGCACGGAACCAGGCAGGTACATCAGGCAGGAATGGAGCTAAATGGTCTGTAAGCTTTCATAGCGACATGATTCCTATTGAGCGATAGGGATGATTTGCTGCAATTTATAAAGGATTGGTGAGGCCACACCTGGAGACTTTTGTACAGTTTTGGTGTCCTGATCTGAGGAAGGATGTCCTTGCTATAGAGGAAGTACAGCGACGGTTTACCAGGCTGATTCCTGGGATGGCAGGTCTGTCATATGAGGAGAGATTAGATTGGTTAGGATTATATTCAATGGAAATTTGTAGAGTGAGAGGGGACCTCATGGAAACGTATTAAATTCTAACAGAATGAGGCAGGGTTGATTCAGAAAGAATGTTCCCAATGGTGGGGGAGTCGAGAACTCGGGGTCATAGTTTTAGGATTAGGGACAAACCTTTTGGAGCTGAGGTGGGGAGAAATCTATTCAGTCAGAGGGTGGTGAATGTGTGGGATTCACTACCACAGAATGTTGTTAAGACAATTGCATTCAGAATAGTGAGAGGGGATCTCATAGAAACTTATAAAATTCAAACAGGATTCGAACGGGTCGATTCAGAAAGAAAGTTACCAATGGTGGGGGAGTCCACAACTCGCTGTCTTCGTTTGATGATAAGGGAAAACCTTTTTAGAACTGAGGGGAGGAGAAATTTCTTCAGTCAGAGGGTGGTGAATGTGTGGAATTCACAGGCATTCTGTGACTTCATAAATAAATGAGATATAGCTCTCGGGGCTAAAGGGATAAAAGGATTTGGGGTCAGGGTGAATCAAGTTATTAAATTTGATGATCAGCCACAAAAAAATTGAATGGTGGCGCAGGCTCCTACTCACGCTTCGAGTTTATATGTTTCAATGACTGGGGAGCTCGGCTGGAATGATACAGTGGAGGACCCCCTAAACACGTCCTCTCTCCCCCCACCCACCCTCCCTCACCCCCCAACCCCCTCCCCCCGACACTTTATCTTCTCACCGCTCCCTTCCTCTCGGCCTTCTCTCTCTCTCTCTCACTCTCTCTTACACCTTCCTCTTTTTCTCTCTCTCCCTCACTGATAACACAATCTAACAAGAACGTTGGGTGGGAGAGTTTGAAAACCGACAATTGCATCCTGAGTGGAATGAATTGCCGCGGCAGCTGCAGTTTTATTTAATGATTGATCTCATAAAATTAAACACAGTAACTGTATGGAATGAAGTGAATGGAAAAGGCATCCTGAGGGCCCTGAGATTAGGCCTTGAATTGAGGCCTAGTCCCAGAGGATGCAATAAACCTGGGGAAAAAGAACAGAATTCTCCCCATCCCAGTGAAACAGAACTGTCCATTCCAGCCCCAAAACATCCCACACACGGAGGGAAAGGGCGAGAGGGGAAAAGAGAACCACTGTTCCCCACCATCTGTCCCATCCGCACACCCCTCACACACCCCACAACAATAAAAAAACAGCAAATCACAATGGGATTTTATTTTACATGAACTACAAGATGCAACATTGAAGCAAATGGTTGGAGAGAGAGAGGGAACGTTGTGATGACAGAGGCCGAGATATTGAACCCCCTGCCCTACCCACTCCCTCATAAAAAATGATAAATCCTCCAAATCGCACCACCCTGTCTAAAAACACAAACAGGACACAGGGATTGAGCATAAGTCTTTACCAAGGCCAGGGGTTTGATTTTTAGCCCCTCCACCTTCCCAAATTTCCCTTTTAAGTTGTGTGATTACCATTTGCAGTTCTGTAAATGCTGCAAGTCATTGTTGCACAGCACGATGCCATGGACAGCAATGTTTCCACACCGCCCAGCCCAGGAGGCAAGTGGCTAAAACCTCAACTGGGAAGAAACTGTTCATTTCCTCAGGATACATTTCAAAACAGACTGTCTCAGGACTGGAGTGTTTGAACATCACGCTTTCTGGAAAGATGTGACAGGGACATCAGCAGTTACTGCTCTCAGGAAACCCTCTACCCCCGAATACTGTGACATTTTCCCTCCACCCCAACTCCACAATGTTCAGCTAACTCTCCCCCTCTATAACCTGATCCTCCCTTTTCTCTCTCACTCCGTAACATCAGTCCTTCCTCAGCCTGTCCCCCAACTCTCTCACTTCCTCCCTCACAAGCCACACAATGGAGATACAGAGACACAGATAGAGAGACAGTGTCATGAGAGGTTGATGCCGTTTTAACAAGCCACGCCGAATTCCCCAAAGAGGAATACCTTGCTTTGTAATGTGAGAAAGGTGTGTGGGAAGGTGTGAACTGTTCTTCATTAACATTTAGTGGTTAACTGACAGAAATATCTGACACTCACTTTCAGTGAACAATGAACAATTTAATAATTTAACCAACAGGGAACTTTAGTTCAAGAAGGCGAAGGCTACTGGGGAGAGTTTAAACTTGATAAGTTGGGGGGAGGGGATCGAGGCAAGGTGACTCGGAGTGAGGAAGTTAGCTCACAAACAGAGTAGGGTTATAGGCGGTGCAAGAGGGAGGATGGACGGGGGATAGAGAAGTGGAGAGAAGGGGAGAGCTCAGACCAAAGGATTGAGATGTGTTTACTTTAATGCCAGAAGTATAGTGAATAAAGGGGATGAGCTCAGAGCATGGATCGATGCCTGGAAGTGTGATGAGGTGGCCATTACAGAGAATTGGATGTCTCAGGGACAGGACTGGTTACTCCAGGTGCCGGGATTCAGATGTTTCAGGAAGGACATGGAGGGAGGCAAGAGAGGGGGTGGCGTGGCACTGCTGATCAGGGATAGTGTCACAGCTGGAGAGAAGGTGTAAGGTGTGGAGGGATTGTCCACAGAGTCTCTGTGGGTGGAAGTTCGGAGTGGGAAGGGGTCGGTCACTTTGCTGGGAGTTTTCCATCGGCCGCCCAATAGTGACAGGGAGGTGGAGGAGCAGATAGGGAAACAGATCCTGGGGAGTTGCAGTAATAGCAGATTTGCTGTGATGGGAGACTTTAATTTCCCAAACATAGATTGGAATATCCCTAGGGTAAGGAGATTGGATGGGGAGGAGTTCGTTCGGCGTGTTCAGGAGGGTTTCCTGACACAGCATGTGGACAAGCCAACAAGAGGAGAGGCGTTTGACAAAGTGCCTCATGGTAGGCTGGTGCAAAACGTTGGATCTCATGGGATAAAGGGGGAGGTGGCTAGATGGGTGGAGAACTGGCTTGGTCACAGAAGACAGAGGGTGGTAGTGGAAGGTTCTTTTTCCGGCTGGAGGCCTGTGACTCGTGGTGTTCCGCAGGGCTCTGTATTGGGACCTCTGCTGTTTGTGATTTATATAAACGATCTGGAAGAAGGTGTAACTGGGGTGATCAGTAAGTTTGCGGACGACACGAAAATGGCTGGACTTGCAGATAGTGAGGAACATTGTCAGAGGCTACAGAAGGATATAGATAGGCTGGAAATTTGGGCAAAGAAATGGCAGATGGAGTTCAATCCTGATGAATGCGAAGTGATGCATTTTGGTAGAAATAATGTAGGGAGGAGCTACACGATAAATGGAAGAACCATAAAGGGTGTAGATACGCAGAGGGACCTGGGTGTGCAAGTCCACAGATCCTTGAAGGTGACGTCACAGGTGGAGAAGCTGGTGAAGAAGGCATATGGCATGCTTGCCTTTATAGGAAGGGGCATAGAGTATAAAAGTTGGGGTCTGATGTTGCAGATGTATAGAACGTTGGTTCGGCCGCATTTGGAATACTGCGTCCAGTTCTGGTCGCCACACTACCAGAAGGACATGGAGGCTTTGGAGAGAGTACAGAGGAGGTTTACCAGGATGTTGCCTGGTATGGAGGGGTTTAGTTATGAGGACAGATTGGGTAAACTGGGGTTGTTCTCCCTGGAAAGACGGAGAATGAGGGGAGATCTAATAGAGGTGTATAAAATTATGAAAGGCATAGATAGGGTGAACAGTGGGAAGCTTTTCCCCAGGTCGGCGGTGATGTTCACGAGGGGTCATAGGTTCAAGGTGAAGGGGGGGGGGGGGGGGGAGGTTTAACACAGATATCAGAAGGACATATTTTACACAGAGGGTGGTGAGGGCCTGGAATGCGCTGCCAGGCAAGGTGGTGGAGGCGGACACACTGGGAACGTTTAAGACTTATCTAGATAGCCACATGAACGGAGTGGGAATGGAGGGATACAAAAGAATGGTCTAGTTTGGACCAGGGAGCGGCACGGGCTTGGAGGGCCTGTTCCTGTGCTGTATTGTTCTTTGTTCTTTGTACTTGATCTGATTCTGACCAATGAGCCTGGACAGGTGTCAGATCTCTCAGTGGGAGAGCATCTTGGGGATAGCGATCATAACCCTATCTCCTTTATGCTTGCATTGGAAAATGAGAGGATCCAGCAAGCTCGGAAAGCGTTTATATTGAGTAGGGGAAAATATGAAGACATAAGGCAGCAAATTAGAGGAGTAAATTGGAAGGGGGTGTTCTCGGGGAAATCTACTGAAGAGAGGTGGCAGTTTTTCAAGGAATGTCTGTCGAGGGTTCTACAGGACAATGTTCCGAGCAGACAGCGAGGAGTTGGTAGGTTAAAGGAACCGTCGTGCACGAAAGCTGTGCGGGACCTAGTCGAGAAGAAAAGGAAAGCGTACAAAAGGTTCAGAGAGCTTGGCGAAGAGAGGGATCTAGATGAGTATACCGCTTGTAGGAAGGGACTAAAGAAGGAAATTAGGAGAGCCAGAAGGGGTCACAAGAAGGCCTTGGCAAGTAGAATTAAGGAAAACCCGAAGGCGTTCTATAAATATGTGAAGAGTAAAAGGATGAGATGTGATGGAATAGGGCCTATAAAAGGTGAAGGCGGGAAAATATGTACGGAACCATTAAAAATGGCAGAGGTGCTTAATGAGTATTTTGCCTCGGTTTTCACAGAGGAGAAGGACATGGGTGGATGTACTGTGGGCTTGCGGTGGACTGAAAAGATTGAATCTGTGGACTTTAACAAAGAGGTTGTGCAGGAATCTTTGAATGGCATCAAGATAGATCAGTCGACGGGTCCGGATGGGATGTACCCCAGGTTACTGTGGGAGACAAGGGAAGAGATTGCAGAGCCTTTGGCGATGATCTTTGGGTCATCGATGGAGACGGGAGAAGTGCCGGATGATTGGAGGATTGCGGATGTGGTTCCTATTTTCAAGAAGGGGAATAGGGATAGCTCAGGTAATTACCGACCGTTGAGTCTAATCTCAGTGGTTGGTAAGCTGATGGAGAAGATCCTGAGCGACAAGATTTATGAGCATCGATATTTGTTTAGTATGCTCAAGAAGACTCAGCATGGTTTTGTCAAAGGCAGATCTTGCCTTACGAGCCTGGTGGAGTTCTTCGAAAATGTGACTAAACACATTGACGAAGGGAAAGCGGTAGATGTGGTTAATATGGATTTTAGCAAGGCGTTTGATAAGGTCCCCCATGCAAGGCTTCTAAAAAAAGTGAGAGGGCATGGGATCCAAGGGGCTGCTGCCCTGTGGATCAAGAACTGGCTTGCCCAAAGGAGGCAGGGAGTGTTTATAGATGGTTCTTTTTCTAATTGGCGTTCGGTCACCAGTGGTGTGCCCCAGGGATCTCCCAGGGATCTGTTCTGGGACCCTTGCTGTTTGTCATTTTCATAAATGACCTGGATGAGGAAGTGGAGGGATGGGTTGGTAAGTTTGCGGACGACACGAAGGTTGGTGGGTTGTGGATAGTCTGGAGGGATGTCAGAAGTTACAGAGGGACATAGATAGGATGCAAGACTGGGCGGAGAAGTGGCAGATGGACTTCAACCCAGATAAATGCGTAGTGGTCCATTTTGGCAGGTCGAGTGGGATGAAAGAGTACAATATAAAGGGAAAGACTCTGAGTACGGTAGAGGATCAGAAGGGCCTTGGGGTCCGGGTCCATAGGACTCTAAAATCGGCCCCGCAGGTGGAGGAGGTGGTTAAGAAGGCGTATGGTGTGCTGGCCTTTATCAATCGAGGGACTGAGTTTAGGAGTCCGGGGATAATCATGCAGCGATATAAAACCCTCGTCAGAACGCACTTGGAGTACTGTGCTCAGTTCTGGTCGCCTCACTATAGGAAGGATGTGAAAAAGATTGAAAGGTTGCAGAGGAGATTTACAAGGATGTTGCCTGGATTGAGTGGCATGCCTTCTGAGGATAGGCTGAGGGAGCTCGGTCTTTTCTCCTTGGAGAGATGAAGGATGAGAGGAGACCATTAGAGGTGTACAAGATGTTGAGAGGCATAGATCGGGTGGACTCTGAGATGCTTTTTCCCAAGGTGGAAATGTCTGCTACGGGAGGACACAGGTTTAAGGTGATGAGGGGTAGGTACAGGGGAAATGTTGGGGGGAAGTTTTTCACACAGAGGGTGGTGGGCGAGTGGAATCGGTTGCCGTCAGTGGTGGTGGAGGCAAACTCAATACGGTCTTTCAAGAGACTCCTGGATGAGTCCATGGGACTTAATAGGATGGAGGGTTATGGGTAGGCCTAAAAGGTCGGGATATTTTCGGCACAACTTGTGGGGCCGAAGGGCCTGTTTTGTGCTGTAGTTTTCTATGTTTCTATGTTTCTAAGTAGCATTGTGATTAAAGTAAGAT
Source organism: Mustelus asterias (assembly GCF_964213995.1). NCBI lineage: Eukaryota > Metazoa > Chordata > Chondrichthyes > Carcharhiniformes > Triakidae > Mustelus > Mustelus asterias. The sequence goes on along the minus strand of NW_027592491.1, from coordinate 25,812 downwards.
TCTACTGGAATGTTGTTCAAATACACACAAGGACATTCATTAACAGAAAAAAAAGAACATAATTTAGTCACTCGCAAAAATGTATCCAACTAGATTTTGTGGCTTTGGAAAACCTTTGGCGATCGTTAAGGTGTGGGATGGAAGGAAATTTGGCCGAATGGATAAGTACCTGGCGATCTCATAGAAAGAAGTTTAACAACACCAGGTTAAAGTCCAACAGGTTTATTTGGTAGCAAAAGCCACACAAGCTTTCGAGGCTCTGAGCCCCTTCTTCAGGTGAGTGGGAATTCTGTTCACAAACAGAACTTATAAGACACAGACTCAATTTACACGAATAATGGTTGGAATGCGAATACTTACAACTAATCCAGTCTTTAAGAAACAAAACAATGGGAGTGGAGAGAGCATCAAGACAGGCTAAAAAGATGTGTATTGTCTCCAGACAAGACAGCCAGTGAAACTCTGCAGGTCCACGCAACTGTGGGAGTTACAAATAGTGTGACATAAATTCTGATTCTAGGATCGCATGATAAAGACTCAGGAGGAAAAAAGCAGAAATATTTATGTGAAATAGTGTGACATAAACCCAATATCCCGGTTGAGGCCGTCCTTGTGTGTGCGGAACCTGGCTATCAGTTTCTGCTCCGCGACTCTGCGCTGTCGTGTGTCGCGAAGGCCGCCTTGGAGAACGCTTACCCGAATATCAGAGGCCGAATGCCCGTGACCGCTGAAGTGCTCCCCAACAGGAAGAGAACAGTCTTGCCTGGTGATTGTCGAGCGGTGTTCATTCATCCGTTGTCGCAGCGTCTGCATAGTTTCCCCAATGTACCATGCCTCGGGACATCCGTTCTTGCAGCGTATCAGGTAGACAACGTTGGCCGAGTTGCAAGAGTATGTAAAGAGTATGCAAGAGCGAAAAACCGCACCGACCTCCTCAGAAGACAAACACGGGACACAGTGGACAGAGTACCCTTCGTTGTCCAGTACTTCCCCGGAGCGGAGAAGCTACGGCATCTCCTCCGGAGCCTTCAACATGTCATTGATGAAGACGAACATCTCGCCAAGGCCATCCCCACACCCCCACTTCTTGCCTTCAAACAACCGCACAACCTCAAACAGACCATTGTCCGCAGCAAACTACCCAGCCTTCAGGAGAACAGTGACCAAGACACCACACAACCCTGCCACAGCAACCTCTGCAAGACGTGCCGGATCATCGACACAGATGCCATCATCTCACGTGAGAACACCATCCACCAGGTACACGGTACATACTCTTGCAACTCGGCCAACGTTGTCTACCTGATACGCTGCAAGAAAGGATGTCCCGAGGCATGGTACATTGGGGAAACTATGCAGACGCTGCGACAACGGATGAATGAACACCGCTCGACAATCACCAGGCAAGACTGTTCTCTTCCTGTTGGGGAGCACTTCAGCGGTCACGGGCATTCGGCCTCTGATATTCGGGTAAGCGTTCTCCAAGGTGGCCTTCGCGACACACGACAGCGCAGAGTCGCGGAGCAGAAACTGATAGCCAGGTTCCGCACACACAAGGACGGCCTCAACCGGGATATTGGGTTTATGTCACACTATTTCACATAAATATTTCTGCTTTTTTCCTCCTGAGTCTTTATCATGCGATCCTAGAATCAGAATTTATGTCACACTATTTGTAACTCCCACAGTTGCGTGGACCTGCAGAGTTTCACTGGCTGTCTTGTCTGGAGACAATACACATCTTTTTAGCCTGTCTTGATGCTCTCTCCACTCCCATTGTTTTGTTTCTTAAAGACTGGATTAGTTGTAAGTATTCGCATTCCAACCATTATTCATGTAAATTGAGTATGTGTCTTATAAGTTCTGTTTGTGAACAGAATTCCCACTCACCTGAAGAAGGGGCTCAGAGCCTCGAAAGCTTGTGTGGCTTTTGCTACCAAATAAACCTGTTGGACTTTAAACTGGTGTTGTTAAACTTCTTACTGTGTTTACCCCAGTCCAACGCCGGCATCTCCACATCACGATCTCATAGAAGACAGAGGTTGGTGGTGGATGGAAAGTTTTCAGACTGGAGACCAGTTACCAGCGGTGTACCACAGGGATCAGTGCTTGGTCCTCTGCTATTTGTGATTTTTATCAATGACTTGCAGGAGGGGGCTGAAGGGTGGATCAGTAAATTTGCTGATGACACCAAGATGGGTGGAGTAGTGGATGAGGTGGAGGGCTGTTGTCGGCTGCAAAGAGACATTGATAGGATACAGAGCTGGGCCGAAAAATGGCAGATGGAGTTTAACCCGGATAAGTGCGAGGTGATTCATTTTGGTAGGACAAATTTGAATGCGGATTACAGGGTCAACGGCAGGGTTCTGAGGCATGTGGAGGAACAGAGAGATCTTGGAATTCATATCCACTGATCTCTGAAGGTTGCCACTCAAGTAGATAGAGCCGTGAAGAAGGCCTGTAGTGTGTTAGCGTTTATTAACAGGGGGTTTGAGTTTAAGAGTCATGGGGTTATGCTGCAACTACACAGGACCTTTGTGAGACCATATTTGGAATATTGTGTGCAGTTCTGGTCGCCTCACGATGGGAAGGATGTGGAAGCATTGGAGGGAGTGCAGAGGAGATTAACCAGGATGCTTCCTGGTTTGGAGGGTAAGTCTTATGAGGAAAAGTTGAGGGTGATGCGCGATTAATCCACTCGGGAGGCTAGATCGTACCCGGGAATAAAGGCTTTAATTCGCAACAAGAATAGAGCATACTGCTTAACAATACTATCCCAGACTAAGGGTCACTAGGAAGTGCAGTGACCTTTATACTCCTATAAGAAGGCGGAGCCAAACGGAGTGTATCACAGAACAATACCAACAGGTGGAACACCCCAACCCTAACCCCAACAGTAACAAGAGTAACATATGTACAAGTACCCATAGTGATAACCATCTATGGTTCAGTACCCAAAGTGGTAACCGTCTATGGTTCACCACAGAGGGTGATGGGGCTTTTCTCTTTGGAGTGGAGGAGGGTGAGGGGTGACTTAATAGAGGTTTATAAGATGATGAGGGGGATAGATAGAGTGGACGTTCAGAGACTATTTCCTCGGCTGGTTGTAACTGTGACTATGGGGCACAACTATAAGGTTCATATTGGGAGATATAGGAGGGATGTCCGAGGTAGATTTTTTACTCAGAGAGTGGTTGGGTTGTGGAATGGACTGCCTGCAGGGATAGTGGAGTCGGACACTTGGAACTTTCAAGCGGTTATTGGATAGGCTTGTGGAGCACACCAGGATGATAGGGAGTGGGATAGCTTGATCTTGGTTTCAGACAAAGCTTGGCACAACATCGAGGGCAGAAGGGCCTGTACTGTGCTGTACTGTTCTATGTTCTATGTCTTTCTATTCCGCTACCTGCAAGTTATTTCTGATTCAGTTCGATAGATGGAGCGGTCTATTAAGTGATATTCAAAGCTGGAGAGAGCTGCTCTTTCCCTCTCTAGGCTTTGAGAGGTGGCAGTCCTTCAGTTGAACTGCAGGCAGGCAGTCAATCTCCTATTTTAAACTGTGATGACCTATGAATTTTCCTGCACCAGGATTGATCTGATCTTGTCGACAACAATAAATTAACATTTGATAGCTTCCTGATAGCTGAGTGTCTTCTTTGAACTGATAGGCTGAACCCAAAATTCAAAAACCTGCAAAGCATGTTACCATGGCAACCTTGATGCTTGGTCTTGGCTGCAAATGTTGCCGTCTGTGTGCTCTGTCTGTACCTGTAAGTCTCCAAGCATTGACACAAGTCCAACTTTAAAGGGACACAAAACCAGCTTTTAAAGGGTCCACACTTCACAAACTCAGCTTCCCAACACCAGACATAGAGCGAGAGCTCCGACAATCACCACCACAGCAAACTGTATTCAAATAGAACCCTGTGCATTTCATTTCACCCTCACATTTATCTCTCTGCCTCACACACATTTTTTACTCCACAATTACACCCGCCTCAAGTTAAACAGCTTTCATTCCAGGCCATCAAGAATTATTTACAGTGATGAGATTAATTGTTAATCTGACCTCACTGCTGTTAATTTAGAGATGACTGATATAACTTGTGCACAGGAAGATCCAAAGCACAGAGGCAGTTTCAAAATTCAGTTTAGAGTTTCTGATAATTGTTTTCTGTGTGTGTGCTTCTTGTTTTAATGTACAAAGTGAGGCTTGAATATTGGTCGCACAGTAAGATCCCACAGGCAGCAATGTGATATTGGCTGAATGTCCCCTCACTCCTCTGCAGAAAGTGATCATGAACTCCCTCAGTCCCATTGTTCAAGTTGAAGCTTTTTTATATTCAAGGCCTTGGAACCTTCTTTGCAGTCAGTGAGCGATTTTCAAAGAGGATGTTCATTGTTACAAGGCAGACAAAGGGCCCAGGACAGTGCGTGCACAGCAAGATCCCACAGTCGCTGCACTGCGAATCTAATCAAATGAGACACAGCCCTACCCCTGCCTCCATCCTCACACCTGCTGTGAGCCCCTTCCCCCAAAGCACCCAACAAAAAGCCCCACACACCTTCCACTCTGTGTGTGTGCATTGTCCCAAGTCTGGAGAATTCCCTTCACTTCCCTGGAAAGATGAAACTCTCTCTTAACACTGAGACAACCTTTAAAGCAAGATCTGCAGCAAGATCGCACAAGGTGCAGTTCGCAGTGTGGAGTGTGTTTTACACCGTGTAATGGAATGTAACCCTGAAAAGTATGAGCTGATACACTTTGGAAGGAGTAATTTGACAAGGAAGTACTCAATGAATGTTCGGACTATAGGAAGATCTATGGTAGAATGTGACCTTGGCGTATTTGACCACAGATCTTTGAAAGCAGAAGGGCATGTTGGTAGGGTGGTGAAAATTCCATCTGGGACACTTGCCTTTATCGTTCGAGGCATAGATGACAAAGGCAGGGAAGTAATGTTGGAATTGTCTCGATCTTTGGTGAGGCCCCAGCTGGAGTACTGTGTGCAGTTCTGATTGCCACATTATAGGAAGGATATGTTTGCGCGAGATGGGTGTGCAGAGGAGATTCACCAAGATGCTGCCTTGCATGGAAGATCAATGTTATGAAAAGAGGTTGCGTGGGCTTGGGTTATTAACATTTTAGCAGAGAAGACTGAGGGGCGACCTGATCGAGGTAGACAAGATTATGAGGGCCATGGACAGAGTGGATAAGGAGCAACATTTCCCAATATCTGAAGGGTCAGTCACGAGGGGACATAGGTTCACGGTGGGGGTAAGGAGGTTTTGGGGAGCGGTGTGAGGAAATACTTTTTCACCAGAGGGTGGTGAGGGTCTGGAATGCGCTGTCTGGGAGGATGGTGGAGGTGGGTTGCCTCACATCCTTTAAAAAGTATCTGCATGAGCACTTGGCACATCATAACATTCAGGGCTCTGGACCAAGTGCTGACAGATGGGGTTAGGTGGGATTTCAAGTATTTCTAATGTGACAGTGCAGACTCGATGGGCTGAAGGGCCTCTTCTGCACTGTATAGAACATAGAACAGTACAACACAGAACAGGCCCTTCGGCCCACGATGTTGTGCCGAGCTTTATCAGAAACCAAGATCAAGCTATCCCACTCCCTATCATCCTGGTGTGCTCCATGTGCCCATCCAATAACCGCTTAAATGTTCCTAAAGTGTCTGACTCCACTATCACAGCAGGCAATCCATTCCACACCCCAACCCCTCTCTGCGTAAAGAACCTACCTCTGATATCCTTCCTGTATCTCCCACCACGAACACAAAAGTTATGCCCCCTTGTAATAGCTCCATCCACCCGAGGAAGTAGTCTTTGAACGTTAACTCTACCTATCCCCCTCATCATTTTATAAACATCTACTTAGTCTCTCCTCAGCCTCCTCCGCTCCAGAGAGAACAGCCCCAGCTCCCTCAACCTTTCCTCATAAGACCTACCCTGCAAACCAGGCAGCATCCTGGTAAATCTCCTCTGCACTCTTTCCAGGGCTTCCACATCCTTCTTATAGTGAGATGACCAGAACTGCACACAATATTCCAAAAGTTGTCTCACCAAGGTCCTGTACAGTTGCAGCATAACCCCACGGCTCTTAAACTCCAACCCCCTGTTAATAAAAGCTAACCCACTACAGGCCTTCTTCACAGCTCTATCTACTTGAGTGGCAACCTTTAGAGATCTGTGGATATCGACCCCAAGATCTCTCTGTTCCTCCACAGTCTTCAGAACCCTGGATGATTCTATTATTATATAACCTCTCATTCTTGGTTCTCCTCATTCTCTCTCACTCTTTCCTTCCCTCAATTTCTTCCAATCAGACAGAAACATTCAAATGGAGAGAGAGAGAGTTCCACAGAGAGAATCTTCTAAACCTGAATTAAAATGCCAGTTCTGCTCCATCCTGCCCACCCCCTGTCCCCTCTCAGTCTCTAGAAGCCGCTCAACTCCCTCTTTCAGTTTGGGAAGCGGCTGCTGATTCCTTCAGGACACTTTAAAAATCCTCCCAGACTATCTGACAGGGTTTGAGTGGAGCTGCAGCTGGTGACCACACACTGGAGACTCTCACATCCTGTCCCTCTTTCTCAAATGCTGTCCCTCCATCACCACCTCTGCTTTGACCTTCCACTCCCCTCGGGCCTCCCTCTGTCTCTGCTCCACTCCCTCCTTCTCTTTTCTCCTCCTGCCACTATCTCTCTCTCCCATTGTAAAGATGGATGTTCTTATCTAGGGCCAGTTCTTTGCAACCACACTCACCACCTCTTACTCCATCCCTCCTTCTAACTTCCTATTTCTGTCCATATCTCTGCTTCTTTCCCTCTCTTTCATGTGCACTGTGTTGAAAGGAGCGATGCAATATTTCTGAGCCACACTGCCAATAACCACAAATCATATTGCTGTGAGGGGGTGGGAAGAACCACCTTATCTGGGGGTCTCCAGTTAGGAGTCAGTGCCCAGCTTCCTGTCTCTGGAGAATAGCCTCAGTCAGAGCCCTGAGATTCCTTATTTACACAAATCAATCAATAGATCGATTAATTTATTCATAAATAACTACTGGGAGGCTCATTTTAAAAAGTCTACCAAAGGAATGGACACAGCTTGTCCCCAGTTTAAAGAGGGCAGTTTATCTCTTTCTGTCACTGAGGGGATATGTATCGAAACTCAGAATTCACATGGAGCTGGGTGGAGGATTACACAAAGCGCGAGGCTGGGGGAATGACATGTCTCCCCCCACCCCCACTTTGTCCTCTCTGGATATGGTCACAGTGCTGCCCATGGGATCATGCTGTGCTTAAAATCCCCACAAAGAAAGCAGGAAAGGGAGAGGGAGAGATTCTGGAGGGAGGTGAACAGGAATGGGGAGAAAGCGAGATGGAGAGAGCAATACTGGGGTGAGATAGAGAGATATGGGGGGGAACAGGAGGAGAGAGAGAACAATTGGAGAGCGATAGGGAGATATGGGGTAAAGTTATAATGAGAATGAAGAATGGAAACGCACTGGATAAGAGAGAAATCCAGATAGAGGGAATAAAGCTGGTCGGAGAGAAGAAGAGTTTAGGAAGAGATAGATAGGGAAGCAAAGGAGAAGGCAAAGAGAGAGGGAGAGAAGAAAGGAAAAAAGAGACGGACAGAGGATATAATCTGTAAATTAGAAGCAGAAAAGCAGCGGGGGAGAGTCAGAATGGGGAGGAAATTTGGAGAGGGGAAGTTAAATAGAAAAATCCTGAATTGACTTCCAGCTCCACCAGCTGTCCAGTCCAGAGAGGTGTTCAATCCGGGGTGGACTCTGATAATTGGGTGCAGGAAGGGATTGCAGATTCTATCTCTGTCCACTTTGGGTCTAATTGGGAATCCCGTCCAGTCTGAATTAATCCTGGAAAACACATCAGGTGAGAAATGCAATCTGTGTGAAATATTTGAATGATGAGAATGTGCAGATTTGCTCCATCAAAGTGAGAGATGTGTAATTCACAGCTTCCTGTCCCCCAGTCCCTACTTAACCAGCGGGGTTACATTGGCTACTTTCCAATCTGCAATGTTAATCTCTAACACAACTCCTCCAACAACACCGCCACCCCGGGAACCCCATTGGATTGATGCTGAAATCCTCTCCTTACTGTGGCTTCACACATGGGGAATGTTCACTCACTCATTTCCCGCCCCTTGTCCCTTTTTCACTGACAGTTAATTTACTGGGAATTGTGATCCTGAGTCGGGGAAAGTGTGGCCTCTCCACCTGCACCACTCGCTACCTGGTGGCCATGGCAGCGGCGGATCTGATCTTCATCATCTTTAACCCCATTCTCAGCAAGATAAATGGTTATTATTTCCCGCTGAGTTTCCTGTCCCTCACCTCTGTGTGTCGTGTTCTCTCTGTCCTGCAGTCTGCAGCCACAGACTGTTCAGTCTGGTTCACCATCACTTTCTCCTTTGATCGATTTGTGGCCATTCGCTGCCAGAAACTGAAAACTAAATATTGCACCGGGAAAACTGCGGCTGTGGTTCTGGCAACAACCGGCCTCCTGCTCTCTGTGAAAAACATCCCCCTGTACTTTATATATGAACCTGGGTGGATAATGGACAATGTCCAGTGGGGCTGTGGGACAAAGACAAGCTATTGGACTGATCCTGGCTGGGTTGGATTTTCCTGGTTTGGGCAGGTTTTAACCCCATTGCTCCCATTCGGTTTAATCCTGGTGATTAACGCTCTGACAGTCAGACACATTTTGGTGACCAGTCGAGTCCGGAAGGGACTGAGGGCTCAGAGTCAGGGAGAGAATCGCAGAGACCCCGAGATGGAGAGCAGAAGGAAGTCAATGATTTTACTCTTCAGCATTTCCGGGGCTTTCATTCTCCTCTGGGCCGTGTATGTTATATTTTTTATCTATTCGAAAGTGAAAAGATTTATTTACGTCACTCTTCCTGAATTCACATTTCAAAATGTCGGATTGATACTGCAGGATGTAAATTGCTGCACAAACACATTTATTTACGCGGTGACTCAATCCAGGTTCAGGGAGCAGATCAGGATCGCGGTGAAATATCCCCTCACATCAATTATTCAATTAATGAAGAAACAAAACTGACTGACAGCCAATCACAGAGCGGGATCACGAAATCATCGCCTCAGCCAATCACAGAGCGGGATCACTAAATCACCGCCTCAGCCAATCACAGAGCGGGATCACTAAATCACCGCCTCAGCCAATCACAGAGCGGGATCACTAAACCACCGCCTCAGCCAATCACAGAGCGGGATCACAAAATCACCACCTCAGCCAATCACAGTGCGGGATCACTAAATCACCGCCTCAGCCAATCACAGAGCGGGATCACTAAATCACCACCTCAGCCAATCACAGAGCGGGATCGCTAAATCACCGCCTCAGCCAATCACAGAGCGAGATCACTAAATCACCGCCTCAGCCAGTCAGAGACTGGATTGCTAACTGACTGCCTCAGCCAATCAGAGCCTTGATCGACTACTGCACGAATCAACCAATCAGAATTGGCGCTCACTTCCTGACAGCCAAGTCCACCAATGACTGCTCTCCGCACTTTGACTGACAGCGGATGAGCCAATCAGAGGCTGGGCTTTCTGACTGTCAGCCGTGTCAGCCAATCAGAACACCGGCAGCTAATGGCCCCGCCCCCAGAGCAAATCCGGGAGTGACAAACACTTCAACCAATCAGGAAGCTGGTGTCAGTGTGTGAGGGTCAGTGTCCATGTGTGTGTCATTGTGTGTGAGGGTCAGTGTGTGTCACTGTGTGTGTCAGTGTGTGTGTGTGTCACTGTTTGTGAGGGTCAGTGTGTGTCACTGTGTGTGTCAGTGTGTATCACTGTGTGTCACAGTGTGTGTGTCAGTGTGCAACACTGTGTGTGTATGTGTCAGTGTGTATCACTGTGTGTGTGTCAGTGTGTATCACTGTGTGTGTGTGTCAGTGTGTGTCACTATGTGTGTGTGTCAGTGTGTATCACTGTGTGTGTGTGTCAGTGTGTATCACTGTGTGTGTGTCAGTGTGTGTCACTATGTGTGTGTGTCAGTGTGTATCACTGTGTGTGTGTCAGTGTGTATCACTGTGTGTGTGTGTCAGTGTGTATCACTGTGTGTGTCAGTGTGTGTTACAGGGTGTGTGTGTGTCAGTGTGTGTCACTGTGTGTCAGTGTGTGTGCATCACTGTGTGTGAGGGTCAGTGTGTGTCACTGTGTGTGTCAGTGTGTATCACTGTGTGTGAGTGTCAGTGTGCATCACTGTGTGTGTGTGTCAGTGTGTATCACTGTGTGTGTGTCAGTGTGTCTCACTGTGTGTGTGTGTCAGTGTGTATCACTGTGTGTGTCACTGTGTGTCACAGTGTGTGTGTGTCAGTGTGTCTCACTGTGTGTGTGTGTTAGTGTGTCTCACTGTGTGTGTGCGTTTCAGTGTGTGTCCCTGTGTGTGTGTGTGCGTCAGTGTGTATCACTGTGTGTGTTTGTCAGTTTGTGTCACTGTGTGTGTGTGTCAGTGTGCAACACTGTGTCTGTGTGTCAGTGTGTATCACTGTGTGTGTGTCACTGTGTGTGTGTGTCAATGTGTATCACTGGGTGTGTGTGTGTCAGTGTGTATCACTGTGTGTGTGTCACTGTGTGTGTGTGTCAATGTGTATCACTGGGTGTGTGTGTGTGTCAGTGTGTATCACTGTGTGTGTTTGTCAGTGTGTGTCACTGTGTGTGTGTCAGTGTGTGTGACTGTGTGTGTGTCAGTGTGCCTCACTGTGTGTGTGCGTGTCAGTGTGTGTCACTGTGTGTGTATGTGTCAGTGTGTATCACTGTTTGTGTGTGTCAGTGTGTGTCACTGTATGTGTGTGTATCAGTGTGTGTGAGGGGCAGTGTCGATGTGTGTGTCAGTGTGTGTCACTGTGTGTGTGTGTGGGTCAGTGTGTATCACTGTGTGTGTGTGGGTCAGTGTGTGTCACAGTGTGCGTGTGTGCGTCAGTGTGTATCACTGTCTGTGTGTCACTGTGTGTGTGTGTCAGTGTGTATCACTGTGTGTGTGTCAGTGTGTATCACTGTATGTCTATGTCAGTGTGTATCACTGCGTGTGTGAGCGACAGTGTCACTGTGTGTGTGTCAGTGTGTATCACTGTGTGTGCATCACTGTGTCTGTGTGTGTGGGGGGGTGTGTATCACTGTGTGTGTGTGGGTCAGTGTGTGTCACTGTGTGTGTCAGTATGTATCAGTGTGTGTGTGTATCAGTGTGTATCACTGTGTGTGTGTCAGTGTGTGTCACTGTGTGTGTGTGTCAATGTGTATCAATGTGTGTGTGTCAGTGTGTGTCACTGTGTGTGTGTGTCAGTGTGTCTCACTGTGTGTGTGCGTGACAGTGTGTGTCCCTGTGTGTGTGTGTGCGTCAGTGTGTATCACTGTTTGTGTGTGTTTGTCTGTGTGTATCACTGTGTGTGTGTGTCAGTGTGTGTCACTGTGTGTGTGTCAGTGTGTCTCACTGTGTGTGTGCGTGTCAGTGTGTGTCGCTGTGTGTGTGTGTGTATATCAGTGTGTGTGATGGTCAGTGTCGATGTGTGTGTCAGTGTGTGTCACTGTGTGTGAGTGTGTGTGTCAGTGTGCATCACTGTGTGTGTGTGTGTGGGTCAGTGTGTATCACTGTGTGTGTGTGTGGGTCAGTGTGTGTCACTGTGTGTCAGTGTGTATCACTGTGTGTGTATGTCAGTGTGTATCACTGTGTGTGTGTCACTGTGTGTGTCATTGTGTGTCACTGTGTGTGTGTGTCACTGTGTATCACTGTGTGTGTGTGTGTGTGCATCAGTGTGTATCACTGTCTGTGTGTCACTGTGTGTGTGTCAATGTGTATCACTGGGTGTGTGTGTGTCAGTGTGTATCACTGTGTGTGTGTGTGTCAGTGCGTGTCACTGTGTGTGTCAGTGTGTATCACTCTATGTGTGTGTCAGTGTGTATCACTGCGTGTGTGAGCGACAGTGTCACTGTGTGTGTGTCAGTGGGTCAGTGTGTATCACTGTGTGTGTGGGTCAGTGTGTGTCACTGTGTGTCAGTGTATCACTGTGTGTGTGTGTGTCAGTGTGTATCACTGTGTGTGCATCACTGTGTGTGTGTGTGGGGGGGAGTGTATCACTGTGTGTGTGTGGGTCAGTGTGTGTCACTGTGTGTGTCAGTATGTATCAGTGTGTGTGTGTATCAGTGAGTATCACTGTGTGTGTGTGTGTCACTGTGTATCGCTGTGTGTGAGTCACTGTGTGTGTGTGTGTCAATGTGTATCACTGGGTGTGTGTGTCAGTGTGTATCAATGTGTGTGTGTCAGTGTGTGTCACTGTGTGTGTGTGTCAGTGTGTATCACTGCGTGTGTGAGCGACAGTGTCACTGTGTGTGTGTATGTGTGTCAGTGTGTATCACTGTGTGTGCATCACTGTGTGTGTGTGTGTGGGTCAGTGTGTATCTCTGTGTGTGTGTGGGTCAGTGTGTGTCACTGTGTGTGTCAGTATGTATCACTGTGTGTGCGTCAGTGTGTATCACTGTGTGTGTGTCAGTGTGTGTCACTGTGTGTGTGTCACTGTGTGTCACTGTGTGTGTGTGTGTCAGTGTGTATCACTGTGTGTCTGTGTGTCAGTGTGTATCACTGTGTGTGTGTGTCGCTGTGTGCGTGTCAATGTGTATCACTGGGTGTGTGTGTGTCAGTGTGTATCACTGCGTGTGTTTGTCAGTGTGTCTCACTGTGTGTGTGTGTCAGTGTGTATCACGGTGTGTGTGTCAGTGTGAGTCACTGTGTGTGTGTCAGTGTGTGTCACTGTGTGTGTGTGCCAGTGTGTATCACTGTGTGTGTGTTTAAGTGTGTGTCACTGTGTGTGTGTCAGTGTGTGTCACTGTGTGTGTGTGTCAGTGTGTCTCACTGTGAGTGTGCGTGTCCGTGTGTGTCCCTGTGTGTGTGTGTGCGTCAGTGTGTCTCACTCTGTGTGTGTGTGTGTGTGTGTGTCAGTGTGTATCACTGTGTGTGTTTGTCAGTGTGTGTCACTGTGTGTGTGTGTGTCAGTGTGCCTCACTGGATGTGTGCGTGTCAGTGTGTGTCACTGTGTGTGTGTGTATCAGTGTGTGTGAGGGTCAGTGTCGATGTGTGTGTCAGTGTGTGTCACTGTGTTTGTGTCAGTGTGCATCACTGTGTGTGTGTGTGGGTCAGTGTGTATCACTGTGTGTGTGTGGGTCAGTGTGTGTCACAGTGTGTGTGTGTGCGTCAGTGTGTATCACTGTCTGTGTGTCACTGTGTGTGTGTGTCAGTGTGTATCACTGTGTGTGTGTCAGTGTGAATCACTGTTTGTGTGTCACTGTATGTGTGTGTGTGTGTGTCAATGCGTGTCACTGTGTGTGTCAGTGTGTATCACTGTATGTGTGTGTCAGTGTGTATCACTGTGTGTGTGAGCGACAGTGTCACTGTGTGTGTGTCAGTGTGTATTACTGTGTGTGCATCACTGTGTGTGTGGGGGGGGGGCTGTATCACTGTGTGTGTGTGGGTCAGTGTGTGTCACTGTGTGTGTGTGTGTGCGTCAGTGTGTATCACTGTGTGTGTGTGTTTGTCTGTGTGTCTCACTGTGTGTGTGTGTCAGTGTGTGTCACTGTGTGTGTGTCAGTGTGTCTCACTGTGTGTGTGCGTGTCAGTGTGTGTCACTGTGTGTGTGTGTGTATCAGTGTGTGTGATGGTCAGTGTCGATGTGTGTGTCAGTGTGTGTCACTGTGTGTGTGAGTGTGTGTGTCAGTGTGCATCACTGTGTGTGTGTGTGTGTGTGTGGGTCAGTGTGTATCACTGTGTGTGTGGGTCAGTGTGTATCACTGTGTGTGTGTCACTGTGTGTGTCACTGTGTGTCACTGTGTGTGTGGGTCAGTGTGTGTCACTGTGTGTCAGTGTGTATCACTGTGTGTGTGTGTCAGTGTGTATCACTGTGCGTGTGTCACTGCGTGTGTCATTGTGTGTCACTGTGTGTGTGTGTGTGTCAGTGTGCATCACTCTGTGTGTGTGTCACTGTGTATCACTGTGTGTGTGTGTGTGCATCAGTGTGTATCACTGTCTGTGTGTCACCGTGTGTGTGTGTGTCAATGTGTATCACTGGGTGTGTGTGTGTCAGTGTGTATCACTGTGTGTGTGTGTAAGTGCGTGTCACTGTGTGTGTCAGTGTGTGTCACTGTGTGTGTGTCAGTGTGTCTCACTGTGTGTGTGCGTGTCAGTGTGTGTCACTGTGTGTGTGTGTGTGTATCAGTGTGTGTGATGGTCAGTGTCGATGTGTGTGTCAGTGTGTGTCACTGTGTGTGTGAGTGTGTGTGTCAGTGTGCATCACTGTGTGTGTGTGTGTGTGTGGGTCAGTGTGTATCACTGTGTGTGTGGGTCAGTGTGTATCACTGTGTGTGTGTCACTGTGTGTGTCACTGTGTGTCACTGTGTGTGTGGGTCAGTGTGTGTCACTGTGTGTCAGTGTGTATCACTGTGTGTGTGTGTCAGTGTGTATCACTGTGTGTGTGTCACTGCGTGTGTCATTGTGTGTCACTGTGTGTGTGTGTGTCAGTGTGCATCACTCTGTGTGTGTGTCACTGTGTATCACTGTGTGTGTGTGTGTGCATCAGTGTGTATCACTGTCTGTGTGTCACCGTGTGTGTGTGTGTCAATGTGCATCACTGGGTGTGTGTGTGTGTCAGTGTGTATCACTGTGTGTGTGTGTAAGTGCGTGTCACTGTGTGTGTCAGTGTGTATCACTGTATGTGTGTGTCAGTGTGTATCACTGCGTGTGTGAGCGACAGTGTCACTGTGTGTGTGTCAGTGTGTATCACTGTGTGTGCATCACGGTGTGTGTGTGTGTGGGGGGGTGTATCACTGAGTGTGTGTGGGTCAGTGTGTGTCACTGTGTGTGTCAGTATGTATCAGTGTGTGTGTGTATCACTGTGTATGTGTCAGTGTGTGTCACTGTGTGTGTGTGTCACTGTGTATCACTGTGTGTGTGTCACTGTGTGTGTGTGTGTCAATGTGTGTCACTGTGTGTGTGTCAGTGTGTGTGTGTGTGTCAATGTGTATCACTGTGTGTGTCTGTGAGTGTGTATCACTGTGTTTGTGTCAGTGTGTGTCAGTGTGTGTGTGTGTCAGTGTGTGTCACTGTGTGTGTGTGTCAGTGTGTCTCACTGTGTGTGTGTCAGTGTGTGTCATTGTGTGTGTCTGTCAGTGTGTCACACTGTGTGTGTGCGTGTCAGTGTGTGTCCCTGTGTGTGTGTGTGCGTCAGTGTGTATCACTGTGTGTGTGTGTTTGTCTGTGTGTATCACTGTGTGTGTGTGTCAGTGTGTGTCACTGTGTGTCAGTGTGTGTGTGTCACTGTGTGTGAGGGTCAGTGTGTGTCACTGTGTGTGTCAGTGTGTATCACTGTGTGTGAGTGTCAGTGTGCATCACTGTGTGTGTGTCAGTGTGTATCACTGTGTGTGTGTCAGTGTGTCTCACTGTGTGTGTGTGTCAGTGTGTATCACTGTGTGTGTCACTGTGTGTCACAGTTTGTGTGTGTGTCAGTGTGTCTCACTGTGTGTGTGTTAGTGTGTCCCACTGTTTGTGTGCGTTTTAGTGTGTGTCCCGGTGTGTGTGTGCGTCAGTGTGTATCACTGTGTGTGTTTGTCAGTGTGTGTCACTGTGTGTGTGTGTGTCAGTGTGCAACACTGTGTCTGTGTGTCAGTGTGTATCACTGTGTGTGTGTCACTGTGTGTGTGTGTCAATGTGTATCACTGGGTGTGTGTGTGTCAGTGTGTATCACTGTGTGTGTGTCACTGTGTGTGTGTGTCAATGTGTATCACTGGGTGTGTGTGTGTCAGTGTGTATCACTGTGTGTGTTTGTCAGTGTGTGTCACTGTGTGTGTGTCAGTGTGTGTCACTGTGTGTGTGTGTCAGTGTGCCTCACTGTGTGTGTGCGTGTCAGTGTGTGTCACTGTGTGTGTGTGTGTCAGTGTGTATCACTGTTTGTGTGTGTCAGTGTGTGTCACTGTGTGTGTGTGTGTGTATCAGTGTGTGTGAGGGTCAGTGTCGATGTGTGTGTCAGTGTGCATCACTGTGTGTGTGTGTGGGTCAGTGTGTATCACTGTGTGTGTGTGGGTCAGTGTGTGTCACAGTGTGTGTGTGTGTGCGTCAGTGTGTATCACTGTCTGTGTGTCACTGTGTGTGTGTCAGTGTGTATCACTGTGTGTGTGTGTCAGTCTGTATCACTGTATGTTTATGTCAGTGTGTATCACTGCGTGTGTGAGCGACAGTGTCACTGTGTATGTGTGTCAGTGTGTATCACTGTGTGTGCATCACTGTGTCTGTGTGTGTGGGGGGTGTGTATCACTGTGTGTGTGTGGGTCAGTGTGTGTCACTGTGTGTGTCAGTATGTATCAGTGTGTGTGTGTGTATCAGTGTGTATCACTGTGTGTGTGTCAGTGTGTGTCACTGTGTGTGTGTGTGTCAATGTGTATCACTGGGTGTGTGTGTCAGTGTGTATCACTGTGTGTGTGTCAGTGTGTGTCACTATGTGTGTGTGTCAGTGTGTATCACTGTGTGTGTGTCAGTGTGTATCACTGTGTGTGTGTGTCAGTGTGTATCACTGTGTGTGTCAGTGTGTGTTACAGTGTGTGTGTGTGTCAGTGTGTGTCACTGTGTGTGTGTGTCAGTGTTTATCACTGTGTTTGTGTCAGTGTGTGTCACTGTGTGTCAGTGTGTGTGTGTCACTGTGTGTGAGGGTCAGTGCGTGTCACTGTGTGTGTCAGTGTGTATCACTGTGTGTGAGTGTCAGTGTGCATCACTGTGTGTGTGTGTCAGTGTGTATCACTGTGTGTGTGTCAGTGTGTCTCACTGTGTGTGTGTGTCAGTGTGTATCACTGTGTGTGTCACTGTGTGTCACAGTCTGTGTGTGTCAGTGTGTCTCACTGTGTGTGTGTGTTAGTGTGTCTCACTGTGTGTGTGCGTTTCAGTGTGTGTCCCTGTGTGTGTGTCAGTGTGTATCGCTGTGTGTGTTTGTCAGTGTGTGTCACTGTGTGTGTGTGTGTCAGTGTGCAACACTGTGTGTGTGTGTCAGTGTGTATCACTGTGTGTGTGTCACTGTGTGTGTGTGTCAATGTGTATCACTGGGTGTGTGTGTGTCAGTGTGTATCACTGTGTGTGTGTCACTGTGTGTGTGTGTCAATGTGTATCACTGGGTGTGTGTGTGTGTCAGTGTGTATCACTGTGTGTGTTTGTCAGTGTGTGTCACTGTGTGTGTGTCAGTGTGTGTGACTGTGTGTGTGTCAGTGTGCCTCACTGTGTGTGTGCGTGTCAGTGTGTGTCACTGTGTGTGTGTGTGTGTGTCAGTGAGTATCACTGTTTGTGTGTGTCAGTGTGTGTCACTGTGTGTGTGTGTATCAGTGTGTGTAAGGGTCAGTGTCGATGTGTGTGTCAGTGTGTGTCACTGTGTGTGTGTCAGTGTGCATCACTGTGTGTGTGTGTGGGTCAGTGTGTATCACTGTGTGTGTGTGGGTCAGTGTGTGTCACAGTGTGTGTGTGTGCGTCAGTGTGTATCACTGTCTGTGTGTCACTGTGTGTGTGTTTCAGTGTGTATCACTGTGTGTGTGTGTCAGTGTGTATCACTGTATGTATATGTCAGTGTGTATCACTGCGTGTGTGAGCGACAGTGTCACTGTGTGTGTGTCAGTGTGTATCACTGTGTGTGCATCACTGTGTCTGTGTGTGTGGGGGGTGTGTATCACTGTGTGTGTGTGGGTCAGTGTGTGTCACTGTGTGTGTCAGTATGTATCAGTGTGTGTGTGTATCAGTGTGTATCACTGTGTGTGTGTCAGTGTGTGTCACTGTGTGTCTGTGTGTCAATGTGTATCACTGGGTGTGTGTGTCAGTGTGTATCAATGTGTGTGTGTCAGTGTGTGTCACTGTGTGTGTGTGTGTCAGTGTGTCTCACTGTGTGTGTGGGTGTCAGTGTGTGTCCCTGTGTGTGTGTGTGCGTCAGTGTGTATCACTGTTTGTGTGTGTTTGTCTGTGTGTATCACTGTGTGTGTGTGTCAGTGTGTGTCACTGTGTGTGTGTCAGTGTGTCTCACTGTGTGTGTGCGTGTCAGTGTGTGTCGCTGTGTGTGTGTGTATATCAGTGTGTGTGATGGTCAGTGTCGATGTGTGTGTCAGTGTGTGTCACTGTGTGTGTGAGTGTGTGTGTCAGTGTGCATCACTGTGTGTGTGTGTGTGGGTCAGTGTGTAGCACTGTGTGTGTGTGTGGGTCAGTGTGTGTCACTGTGTGTCAGTGTGTATCACTGTGTGTGTATGTCAGTGTGTATCACTGTGTGTGTGTCACTGTGTGTGTCATTGTGTGTCACTGTGTGTGTGTGTCACTGTGTATCACTGTGTGTGTGTGTGTGCATCAGTGTGTATCACTCTCTGTGTGTCACTGTGTGTGTGTCAATGTGTATCACTGGGTGTGTGTGTGTCAGTGCGTATCACTGTGAGTGTGTGTCTGTGCGTGTCACTGTGTGTGTCAGTGTGTATCACTGTATGTGTGTGTCAGTGTGTGTCACTGTGTGTGTGTCAGTGTGTCTCACTGTGTGTGTGCGTGTCAGTGTGTGTCGCTGTGTGTGTGTGTATATCAGTGTGTGTGATGGTCAGTGTCGATGTGTGTGTCAGTGTGTGTCACTGTGTGTGTGAGTGTGTGTGTCAGTGTGCATCACTGTGTGTGTGTGTGTGGGTCAGTGTGTATCACTGTGTGTGTGTGTGGGTCAGTGTGTGTCACTGTGTGTCAGTGTGTATCACTGTGTGTGTATGTCAGTGTGTATCACTGTGTGTGTGTCACTGTGTGTGTCATTGTGTGTCACTGTGTGTGTGTGTCACTGTGTATCACTGTGTGTGTGTGTGTGCATCAGTGTGTATCACTCTCTGTGTGTCACTGTGTGTGTGTCAATGTGTATCACTGGGTGTGTGTGTGTCAGTGCGTATCACTGTGTGTGTGTGTCAGTGCGTGTCACTGTGTGTGTCAGTGTGTATCACTGTATGTGTGTGTCAGTGTGTATCACTGCGTGTGTGAGCGACAGTGTCACTGTGTGTGTGTCAGTGGGTCAGTGTGTATCACTGTGTGTGTGGGTCAGTGTGTGTCACTGTGTGTGTGTGTGTCAGTGTGTATCACTGTGTGTGCATCACTGTGTGTGTGTGTGGGGGGGGAGTGTATCACTGTGTGTGTGTGAGTCAGTGTGTGTCACTGTGTGTGTCAGTATGTATCAGTGTGTGTGTGTATCAGTGAGTATCACTGTGTGTGTCACTGTGTATCAATGTGTGTGTGTGTCACTGTGTGTGTGTGTGTCAATGTGTATCACTGGGTGTGTGTGTCAGTGTGTATCAATGTGTGTGTGTCAGTGTGTGTCACTGTGTGTGTGTGTCAGTGTGTATCACTGCGTGTGTGAGCGACAGTGTCACTGTGTGTGTGTATGTGTGTCAGTGTGTATCACTGTGTGTGCATCACTGTGTGTGTGTGTGTGTGGGTCAGTGTGTATATCTGTGTGTGTGTGGGTCAGTGTGTGTCACTGTGTGTGTCAGTATGTATCACTGTGTGTGCGTCAGTGTGTATCACTGTGTGTGTGTCAGTGTGTGTCACTGTGTGTGTGTCAGTGTGTGTCACTGTGTGTGTGTGTGTCAGTGTGTATCACTGTGTGTGTGCGTCAGTGTGTATCACTGTGTGTGTGTGTCACTGTGTGTGTCACTGTGTGTGTCAGTGTGTGTCACTGTGTGTGTGTGTGTGTCAGTGTGTATCACTGTGTGTGTGTGTCACTGTGTATCACTGTGTGTGTCACTGTGTGTGTGTGTGTCAATGTGTGTCACTGTGTGTGTGTCAGTGTGTGTGTGTGTCAATGTGTATCACTGTGTGTGTCTGTGAGTGTGTATCACTGTGTTTGTGTCAGTGTGTGTCACTGTGTGTGTGTGTCAGTGTGTGTCACTGTGTGTGTGTGTCAGTGTGTCTCACTGTGTGTGTGTCAGTGTGTGTCATTGTGTGTGTCTGTCAGTGTGTCACACTGTGTGTGTGCGTGTCAGTGTGTGTCCCTGTGTGTGTGTGTGCGTCAGTGTGTATCACTGTGTGTGTGTGTGTTTGTCTGTGTGTATCACTGTGTGTGTGTGTCAGTGTGTGTCACTGTGTGTCAGTGTGTGTGTGTCACTGTGTGTGAGGGTCAGTGTGTGTCACTGTGTGTGTCAGTGTGTATCACTGTGTGTGAGTGTCAGTGTGCATCACTGTGTGTGTGTCAGTGTGTATCACTGTGTGTGTGTCAGTGTGTCTCACTGTATGTGTGTGTCAGTGTGTATCACTGTGTGTGTCACTGTGTGTCACAGTTTGTGTGTGTGTCAGTGTGTCTCACTGTGTGTGTGTGTGTTAGTGTGTCCCACTGTGTGTGTGCGTTTCAGTGTGTGTCCCTGTGTGTGTGTGTGCGTCAGTGTGTATCACTGTGTGTGTTTGTCAGTGTGTGTCACTGTGTGTGTGTGTCAGTGTGCAACACTGTGTCTGTGTGTCAGTGTGTATCACTGTGTGTGTGTCACTGTGTGTGTGTGTCAATGTGTATCACTGGGTGTGTGTGTGTCAGTGTGTATCACTGTGTGTGTGTCACTGTGTGTGTGTGTCAATGTGTATCACTGGGTGTGTGTGTGTCAGTGTGTATCACTGTGTGTGTTTGTCAGTGTGTGTCACTGTGTGTGTCAGTGTGTATCACTGTATGTGTGTGTCAGTGTGTATCACTGCGTGTGTGAGCGACAGTGTCACTGTGTGTGTGTCAGTGTGTATCACTGTGTGTGCATCACTGTGTCTGTGTGTGTGGGGCGTGTGTATCACTGTGTGTGTGTGGGTCACTGTGTGTCACTGTGTGTGTCAGTATGTATCAGTGTGTGTGTGTATCAGTGTGTATCACTGTGTGTGTCAGTGTGTGTCACTGTGTGTGTCAATGTGTATCAATGGGTGTGTGGTCACTGTGTATCAATGTGTGTGTGTCAGTGAGTGTCAATGTGTGTGTGTGTCAGTGTGTCTCACTGTGTGTGTGCGTGTCAGTGTGTGTCCCTGTGTGTGTGTGTGTATCAGTGCGTGTGATGGTCAGTGTCGATGTGTGTGTCAGTGTGTGTCACTGTGTGTGTGAGTGTGTGTGTCAGTGTGCATCACTGTGTGTGTGTGTGTCAGTGTGTGTCACTGTGTGTGTGTCAGTGTGTCTCACTGTGTGTGTGCGTGTCAGTGTGTGTCGCTGTGTGTGTGTGTGTATCAGTGCGTGTGATGGTCAGTGTCGATGTGTGTGTCAGTGTGTGTCACTGTGTGTGTGAGTGTGTGTGTCAGTGTGCATCACTGTGTGTGTGTGTGGGTCAGTGTGTATCACTGTGTTTGTGTGTGGGTCAGTGTGTGTCACTGTGTGTCAGAGTGTATCACTGTGTGTGTATGTCAATGTGTATCACTGTGTGTGTGTCACTGTGTGTGACATTGTGTGTCACTGTGTGTGTGTGTGTCACTGTGTATCACTGTGTGTGTGTGTGTGCATCAGTGTGTATCACTGTCTGTGTGTCACTGTGTGTGTGTCAATGTGTATCACTGGGTGTGTGTGTGTCAGTGTGTATCACTGTGTGTGTGTGTGTCAGTGTGTATCACTGCCTGTGTGAGCGACAGTGTCACTGTGTGTGTGTCAGTGGGTCAGTGTGTATCACTGTGTGTGTGGGTCAGTGTGTGACACTGTGTGTCAGTGTGTATCACTGTGTGTGTGTGTCAGTGTGTATCACTGTGTGTGCATCACTGTTTGTGTGGGGGGGGAGTGTATCACTGTGTGTGTGTGGGTCAGTGTGTGTCACTGTGTGTGTCAGTATGTATCAGTGTGTGTTTGTATCAGTGAGTATCACTGTGTGTGTGTGTGTCACTGTGTATCACTGTGTGTGTGTCACTGTGTGTGTGTGTGTCAATGTGTATCACTGGGTGTGTGTGTCAGTGTTTATCAATGTGTGTGTGTCAGTGTGTGTCACTGTGTGTGTGTGTGTCAGTGTGTATCACTGCGTGTGTGAGCGACAGTGTCACTGTGTGTGTGTATGTGTGTCAGTGTGTATCACTGTGTGTGCATCACTGTGTGTGTGTGTGGGTCAGTGTGTATCTGTGTGTGTGTGTGTGGGTCAGTGTGTGTCACTGTGTGTGCCAGTATGTATCACTGTGTGTGCGTCAGTGTGTATCACTGTGTGTGTGTCAGTGTGTGTCACTGTGTGTGTGTGTCAGTGTGTGTCACTGTGTGTGTGTGTGTGTCAGTGTGTATCACTGTGTGTGTGTGTCAGTGTGTATCACTGTGTGTGTGAGTCACTGTGTGCGTGTCAATGTGTATCACTGGGTGTGTGTGTGTCAGTGTGTATCACTGCGTATGTGTGCCAGTGTGTCTCACTGTGTGTGTGTGGCAGTGTGTATCACGGTGTGTGTGTCAGTGTGTGTCACTGTGTGTGTGTCAGTGTGTGTCACTGTGTGTGTGTGCCAGTGTGTATCACTGTGTGTGTGTTTCAGTGTGTGTCACTGTGTGTGTGTCAATGTGTGTCACTGTGTGTGTGTGTCAGTGTGTCTCACTGTGTGTGTGTCAGTCTGTGTCACTGTGTGTGTGTGTCAGTGTGTCTCACTGTGAGTGTGCGTGTCCGTGTGTGTCCCTGTGTGTGTGTGTGCGTCAGTGTGTATCACTCTGTGTGTGTGTGTGTGTGTGTCAGTGTGTATCACTGTGTGTGTTTGTCAGTGTGTGTCACTGTGTGTGTGTGTCAGTGTGTGTCACTGTGTGTGTGTCAGTGTGCCTCACTGGGTGTGTGCGTGTCAGTGTGTGTCACTGTGTGTGTGTGTATCAGTGTGTGTGAAGGTCAGTGTCGATTTGTGTGTCAGTGTGTGTCACTGTGTTTGTGTCAGTGTGCATCATTGTGTGTGTGTGGGTCAGTGTGTATCACTGTGTGTGTGTGGGTCAGTGTGTGTCACTGTGTTTGTGTCAGTGTGCATCATTGTGTGTGTGTGGGTCAGTGTATATCACTGTGTGTGTGTGGGTCAGTGTGTGTCACAGTGTGTGTGTGTGTGCGTCAGTGTGTATCACTGTCTGTGTGTCACTGTGTGTGTGTGTCAGTGTGTATCACTGTGTGTGTGTCAGTGTGTATCACTGTTTGTGTGTCACTGTATGTGTGTGTGTGTCAATGCGTGTCACTGTGCGTGTCAGTGTGTGTCACTGTGTGTGTGTGTATCAGTGTGTGTGATGGTCAGTGTCGATGTGTGTGTCAGTGTGTGTCACTGTGTGTGTGAGTGTGTGTGTCATTGTGCATCACTGTGTGTGTGTGTGTGTGTGTGTGTGTCAGTGTGTATCACTGTGTGTGTGGGTCAGTGTGTGTTACTGTGTGTCAGTGTGTATCACTGTGTGTGTGTGTCAGTGTGTATCACTGTGTGTGTGTCACTGTGTGTGTCATTGTGTGTCACTGTGTGTGTGTGTGTCAGTGTGTATCACTCTGTGTGTGTGTCACTGTGTATCACTGTGTGTATGTGTGTGCATCAGTGTGTATCACTGTCTGTGTGTCACCGTGTGTGTGTGGGTCAATGTGTATCACTAGGTGTGTGTGTGTCAGTGTGTATCACTGTGTGTGTGTGTCAGTGCGTGTCACTGTGTGTGTCAGTGTGTATCACTGTATGTGTGTGTCAGTGTGTATCACTGCGTGTGTGAGCGACAGTGTCACTGTGTGTGTGTCAGTGTGTATCACTGTGTGTGCATCACGGTGTGTGTGTGTGTGGGGGAGTGTGTATCACTGTGTGTGTGTGGGTCAGTGTGTGTCACTGTGTGTGTCAGTATGTATCAGTGTGTGTGTATCAGTGTGCATCACTGTGTGTGTGTCAGTGTGTGTCACTGTGTGTGTGTGTCACTGTGTATCACTGTGTGTGTGTCACTGTGTGTGTGTGTGTCAATGTGTGTCACTGTGTGTGTGTCAGTGTGTGTGTGTGTCAATGTGTATTACTGTGTGCGCTTGTGAGTGTGTATCACTGTATGTGTGTGTCAGTGTGTATCACTGTATGTGTGTGTCAGTGTGTATCACTGCGTGTGTGAGCGACAGTGTCACTGTGTGTGTGTCAGTGTGTATCACTGTGTGTGTCTCACTGTGTGTGTGTCAGTGTGTGTCATTGTGTGTGTCTGTCAGTGTGTCACACTGTGTGTGCGTGTCAGTGTGTGTCCCTGTGTGTGTGTGTGCGTCAGTGTGTATCACTGTGTGTGTGTGTTTGTCTGTGTGTATCACTGTGTGTGTGTGTGTCAGTGTGTGTCACTGTGTGTGTGTCAGTGTGTCTCACTGTGTCTGTGCGTGTCTGTGTGTGTCATGGTCAGTGTCGATGTGTGTGTCAAAGTGTGTCACTGTATGTGTGAGTGTGTGTGTCAGTGTGCATCACTGTGTGTGTGTGTGGGTCAGTGTGTATCACTGTGTGTGTGTGTGTCAGTGTGTCTCAAAGTGTGTCAGTATGTATCACTGTGTGTGTGTCACTGTGTGTGTCATTGTGTGTCACTGTGTGTGTGTGTGTCAGTGTCTATCACTCTGTGTGTGTGTCACTGTGTATCACTGTGTGTGTGTGTGTGTGTGTGCATCAGGGTGTATCACTGTCTGTGTGTCACTGTGTGTGTGTGTGTGTGTGTGTCAATGTGTATCACTGGGTGTGTGTGTGTGTCTGTGTGTATCACTGTGTGTGTGTGTCAGTGCGTGTCACTGTGTGTGTCAGTGTGTATCACTGTGTGTGTGTGTCAGTGTGTATCACTGCGTGTGTGAGGGACAGTTTCACTTTGTGTGTGTGCGTGTCAGTGTGTATCACTGTGTGTGCATCACTGTGTGTGTGTGTGGGTCAGTGTGTATCACTGTGTGTGTGTGGGTCAGTGTTTGTCACTGTGTGTGTCAGTATGTACCACTGTGTGTGTGTATCAGTGTGTATCACTGTGTGTGTGTCACTGTGTGTGTCAGTGTGTGTCATTGTGTGTGTGTGTGTCAATGTGTATCACTGTGTGTGTGTGTCACTGTGTGTGTGTGTCAATGTGTATCACTGGGTGTGTGTGTCAGTGTGTATCACTGTGTGTGTCAGTGTGTATCACTGTGTATGTGTCTGTGTGTCAGTGTGTGTCACTGTGTGTGTGTGTCAGTGTGTATCACTGTGTGTGTGGGTCAGTGTGTCACTGTGTGTGTGTGTGTGTCAGTGTGTATCACTGTGTGTGTGTGTCAGTGTGTATCACTGCGTGTGTGGGTCAGTGTGCATCACTGTGTGTGTGTGTGTTAGTGTGTATCACTGTGTGTGAGTGTGTCAGTGTGTTTCACTGTGTGTGTGTGTCTGTGTGTATCACTGTGTGTGTGTGTGTGTCAGCGTGTATCTCTGTGTGTGTGTGTGTGGGTCAGTGTGGATCACTGTTTGTGTGTGTGTTTGTGTGTATCGCTGTGTGTGTGGGTCAGTGTGTATCACTGTGTGCGTGTCAATGTGTGTGTGTGGGTCAGTTTGTGTCACTGTGTTTCTGTGGGACAGTGTGCATCACTGTGTGTGTGTGTGTTTAGGTGTGCAACAGTGTGTGTGTGTTGTTCAGTGTGTATTACTGTGTGTGTGTGGGTCAGTGTGTATCACTGTGTGTGTGTGTGTGTGTGTGTGTGTCACTGTGTATCACTGTGTGTCAGTGTGCATCACGGTGTGTGTGTGTGTCAGTGTGTATCACTGTGTGTGGGGGGGTCAGTGTGTATCACTGTGTGTGTGTGTCAGTGTGTGTCAATGCGTGTGTGTGACAGTGTGTTTCACTGTGTGCGTGTCA
>NW_027592490.1:0-53000 GCF_964213995.1 Mustelus asterias | reverse complement strand
TGTGGGTGGAGAGGAGACAGAGAGAGTGACAGAGACAGAGTGAGAGTGACAGAGAGAGAGAGAGACAGAGAGAGAGAGACAGAGAGAGAGACAGAGAGACAGAGAGAGAGAGAGACAGAGAGAGAGAGTGAGAGTGACAGAGAGAGAGAGAGACAGAGAGAGAGAGACAGAGAGAGAGACAGAGAGACAGAGAGAGAGAGAGACAGAGAGAGAGAGACAGAGAGAGAGACAGAGAGACAGAGAAAGAGAGAGACAGAGAGAGTGACAGAGAGAGAGAGACAGAGAGAGAGAGACAGAGAGAGAGAGAGAGAGAGAGACAGAGAGAGAGAGAGTGAGACAGACAGAGACCGTGAAAGCGAGTGCCGCACTGTCAGAGGGTCAGTGCTGAGGGAGTGCCGCACTGTCAGAGGTTCAGTGCTGAGGGAGTGCCGCACTGTCAGAGGGTCAGTGCTGAGGGAGTGCCGCACTGTCAGAGGGTCAGTGCTGAGGGAGTGCCGCACTGTCAGAGGGTCAGTGCTGAGGGAGTGCCGCACTGTCAGAGGGTCAGTGCTGAGGGAGTGCCGCACTGTCAGAGGGTCAGTGCTGAGGGAGTGCCGCACTGTCAGAGGGTCAGTGCTGAGGGAGTGCCGCACTGTCAGAGGGTCAGTGCTGAGGGAGTGCCGCACTGTCAGAGGGTCAGTGCTGAGGGAGTGCCGCACTGTCAGAGGGTCAGTGCTGAGGGAGCGCCGCACTGTCAGAGGGTCAGTGCTGAGGGAGTGCCGCACTGTCAGTGGGTCAGTGCTGAGGGAGTGCCGCACTGTCAGAGGGTCAGTGCTGAGGGAGTGCCGCACTGTCAGAGGGTCAGTGCTGAGGGAGTGCCGCACTGTCAGAGGGTCAGTGCTGAGGGAGTGCCGCACTGTCAGAGGGTCAGTGCTGAGGGAGTGCCGCACTGTCAGAGGGTCAGTGCTGAGGGAGTGCCGCACTGTCAGAGGGTCAGTGCTGAGGGAGGCCGCACTGTCAGAGGGTCAGTGCTGAGGGAGTGCCGCACTGTCAGAGGGTCAGTGCTGAGGGAGTGCCGCACTGTCAGAGGGTCAGTGCTGAGGGAGTGCCGCACTGTCAGAGGGTCAGTGCTGAGGGAGTGCCGCACTGTCAGAGGGTCAGTGCTGAGGGAGTGCCGCACTGTCAGAGGGTCAGTGCTGAGGGAGTGCCGCACTGTCAGAGGGTCAGTGCTGAGGGAGTGCCGCACTGTCAGAGGGTCAGTGCTGAGGGAGTGCCGCACTGTCAGAGGGGTCAGTGCTGAGGGAGTGCCGCACTGTCAGAGGGTCAGTGCTGAGGGAGTGCCGCACTGTCAGAGGGTCAGTGCTGAGGGAGTGCCGCACTGTCAGAGGTTCAGTGCTGAGGGAGTGCCGCACTGTCAGAGGGTCAGTGCTGAGGGAGTGCCGCACTGTCAGAGGGTCAGTACTGAGGGAGCGCCGCACTGTCAGAGGGTCAGTACTGAGGGAGTGCCGCACTGTCAGAGGGTCAGTGCTGAGGGAGTGCCGCACTGTCAGAGGGTCAGTGCTGAGGGAGTGCCGCACTGTCAGAGGGTCAGTGCTGAGGGAGTGCCGCACTGTCAGAGGGTCAGTGCTGAGGGAGTGCCGCACTGTCAGAGGGTCAGTGCTGAGGGAGTTATGCACTGTCAGAGGGTCAGTACTGAGGTAGTGCCGCACTGTCAGAGGGTCAGTGCTGAGGGAGTGCAGCACTGTCAGAGGGTCAGTGCTGAGGGAGTGCCGCACTGTCAGAGGGTCAGTACTGAGGTAGTGCCGCACTGTCAGAGGGTCAGTGCTGAGGGAGTGCAGCACTGTCAGAGGGTCAGTGCTGAGGGAGTGCCGCACTGTCAGAGGGTCAGTGCTGAGGGAGTGCCGCACTGTCAGAGGGTCAGTACTGAGGTAGTGCCGCACTGTCAGAGGGTCGGCGCTGAGGGAGCGCCGCACTGTCAGAGGGTCAGTACTGAAGTAGTGCCGCACTGTCAGAGGGTCAGTGCTGAGGGAGCGCCGCACTGTCAGAGGGTCAGTACTGAAGTAGTGCCGCACTGTCAGAGGGTCAGTGCTGAGGGAGTGCCGCACTGTCAGAGGGTCAGTGCTGAGGGAGTGCCGCACTGTCAGAGGGTCAGTGCTGAGGGAGTGCCGCACTGTCAGAGGGTCAGTGCTGAGGGAGTGCCGCACTGTCAGAGGGTCAGTGCTGAGGGAGTGCTGCACTGTCAGAGGGTCAGTACTGAGGGAGTGCCGCACTGTCAGAGGGTCAGTGCTGAGGGAGTGCCGCACTGTCAGAGGGTCAGTACTGAGGTAGTGCCGCACTGTCAGAGGGTCAGTGCTGAGGGAGTGCCGCACTGTCAGAGGGTCAGTGCTGAGGGAGTGCCGCACTGTCAGAGGGTCAGTGCTGAGGGAGTGCCGCACTGTCAGAGGGTCAGTATTTAGGGAGTGCCGCACTGTCAGAGGGTCAGTGCTGAGGGAGTGCCGCACTGTCAGAGGGTCAGTGCTGAGGGAGTGCCGCACTGTCAGAGGGTCAGTATTTAGGGAGTGCCGCACTGTCAGAGGGTCAGTGCTGAGGGAGTGCCGCAGTGTCAGAGGGTCAGTATTTAGGGAGTGCCGCACTGTCAGAGGGTCAGTGCTGAGGGAGTGCCGCACTGTCAGAGGGTCAGTATTTAGGGAGTGCCGCACTGTCAGAGGGTCAGTGCTGAGGGAGTGCCGCACTGTCAGAGGGTCAGTGCTGAGGGAGTGCTGCACTGTCAGAGGGTCAGTGCTGAGGGAGTGCCGCACTGTCAGAGGGTCAGTGCTGAGGGAGTGCTGCACTGTCAGAGGGTCAGTGCTGAGGGAGTGCCACACTGTCAGAGGGTCAGTGCTGAGGGAGTGCCGCACTGTCAGAGGGTCAGTGCTGAGGGAGTGCCGCACTGTCAGAGGGTCAGTGCTGAGGGAGTGCCGCACTGTCAGAGGGTCAGTGCTGAGGGAGTGCCGCACTGTCAGAGGATCAGTATTTAGGGAGTGCTGCACTGTCAGAGGGTCAGTGCTGAGGGAGTGCCGCACTGTCAGAGGGTCAGTGCTGAGGGAGTGCTGCACTGTCAGAGGGTCAGTGCTGAGGGAGTGCCGCACTGTCAGAGGGTCAGTGCTGAGGGAGTGCCGCACTGTCAGAGGATCAGTATTTAGGGAGTGCTGCACTGTCAGAGGGTCAGTGCTGAGGGAGTGCCGCACTGTCAGAGGTTCAGTGCTGAGGGAGTGCCGCACTGTCAGAGGGTCAGTGCTGAGGGAGTGCCGCACTGTCAGAGGGTCAGTGCTGAGGGAGTGCTGCACTGTCAGAGGGTCAGTGCTGAGGGAGTGCTGCACTGTCAGAGGATCAGTGCTGAGGGAGTGCCGCACTGTCAGAGGATCAGTGCTGAGGGAGTGCCGCACTGTCAGAGGGTCAGTGCTGAGGGAGTGCCGCACTGTCAGAGGGTCAGTGCTGAGAGAGTGCCGCACTGTCAGAGGGTCAGTACTGAGGGAGCGCCGCACTGTCAGAGGGTCAGTGCTGAGGGAGTGCCCGCACTGTCAGAGGGTCAGTGCTGAGGGAGTGCCACACTGTCAGAGGGTCAGTACTTAGGGAGTGCCGCACTGTCAGAGGGTCAGTCCTTAGGGAGGTACACCCACAGTGCTGTTAGGGAGGGTGTTCCAGGATTTTGACCCAGCGACAGTGAAGAAACGGCCGATAGATTTCCAAGTCAGGATGGTGTGCACTTGTCGGGGAACTTGCAGGAAGTGGCAATCTCATACATCTGCTGCCCTTGTCCCTCTAGGTGGTGGAGGCGGTGGGTTTGGAAGGTGCTGCCTAAGGAGCCTTGGTGAGTCGCTGCAGTGCATCTTGTAGATGGTACACAGGCTGCCGCTGTGCGTGGGTGGTGGAGGGAGTGAGTGTTTGTGGATGGGGGGGCCAATCAAGCGGGGCTGCTTTGTCCTGGATGGTGTCGAGCTTCTTGAGTGTTGTTGGAGCCGCACCATCCAGGCAAGTGGGGAGTATTCCACCACACTCCTGACTTGTGTCCTTGTAGATGGTGGACAGCGGGAGTCAGGAGGTGAGTTACTCGCCGCAGGATTCCCAGCCTCTGATCTGCTCTGGGAGCCGCTGTGTTTATGTGGCTGGGTCCAGTTGAGTTTCTGGTCAATGGGAGCCCCCAGGATGTCGACAGTGCGGGATTCAGCATTGGTAATGCCATTGAATATCAAAGGGACGATGGTTAGCTCCTGAGGATGGGGTAGGTGTTAGAGAAATGCAGGTTCACCACTGAGTGGAGATCTGGCGCCCCCTACAGGAGAGGAGGAGGAATAGTAAGAGCGAGGCTCTTACGCCCCATCTAGTGGACAGGCCGAGAACTACTCACTGAGCATCGCTCTGCACCCAACTGGTGTTGACAGAGCTGCCTTGGTGGGAGTCGGACAGGCAACAGGGGCCCTCAGCCTGGGCTCCACAAGGAGTGGTGAAAGAGAGACCCTCAACCTTAAACACCACTGATGGAGAATGGGTGGCACGGTGGCACAGTGGTTAGCACTGCTGCCTCACAGTGCCAGGGACACGGGTTCAATACCAGCCTCGGGTCAGCGTCTGTGTGGAGTTTGCATGTTCTCCCCATGTCTGCCTGGGTTTCCTCCGGGTGCTCCGGTTTCCTCCCACACTCCAAAGATGTGTAGATTAGGTGGATTGGCCATGCTAAATTGCCCCTTAGTGTCCAAAGATGTGCAGGTTAGGTGGATTGGCCATGCTAAATTGCCCCTTAGTGTCCAAAGATGTGCAGGTTATGTGGATTGGCCGTGCTAAATTGCCCCTTAGTGTCAGGGGGACTAGCTGGGGTAAATGCATGGGGTTACGGGGATAGGGCCTGGGTGGGATTGTGGTCGGTGCAGGCTCGATGGGCCGAATGGTCTCCTTCTGCACCAAAGTCACTCCATCTGTAGCCTCTCGACGCTTAAGATTACCACACCCTCTTTATTCCAGAATCTCGTGCCAGGCTGCAAGCCCATCGCGACTAAGAGTAGGCGTTACAGCGCTGAGGATCGGATCTTCATTCGATCTGAGGTTCAGCGGCTCCTCAAGGAAGGGATCATACAACCTAGCGCTAGTCCTTGGAGAGCGCAGGTCGTGGTGGTCAAGAGTGGGAACAAACCCCGGATGGTCATAGACTATAGTCAGACCATTAACAGATACACGCAGCTGGATGCGTATCCCCTCCCGCGCATATCTGACATGGTCAACCAGACTGCGCAGTACCGGGTGTTCTCCACCATAGACCTCAAGTCTGCCTACCACCAGCTCCCCATTCGCCCAGAGGACCGACAATACACGGCTTTTGAGGCGGATGGTCGCTTGTACCATTTTCTAAGGGTTCCTTTTGGTGTCACCAATGGGGTCTCGGTCTTCCAGCATGCTATGGACCGAATGGTGGACCATAACGGACTGCGGGCTACCTTCCCGTACCTGGATAACGTCACCATCTGCGGCCATGACCAGCAGGACCACGATGCCAACCTTCTTAGATTCCTACGCACTGCATCTCGCCTGAATCTGACCTACAACAGGGAGAAGTGTGTATTTCGCACGCGCCGCCTAGCTATCCTCGGATACGTGGTGGAAAACGGGGTCATTGGCCCTGATCCAGACCGTATGCGTCCCCTCCTCGAACTTCCCCAGCCCACTAGCGTAAAAGCACTGAGAAGATGCTTAGGCTTCTTCTCTTACTACGCACAGTGGGTTCCTAATTACACGGACAAAGCCCGTCCGCTCATCAAGTCTACCTCTTTTCCCCTAGCACCAGAGGCTCGTTTGGCCTTTGAAAAAATAAAAGCCGACATCGCGAAAGCCACAATGCACGCTATCGATGCGTCCATCCCCTTCCAGGTGGAGAGCGATGCATCTGATTTCGCCCTGGCCGCCACACTTAACCAGGCGGGCAGGCCCGTCGCCTCTTTCTCTCGCACCCTCCAAGGCCCCGAAATTCGACATTCGGCGGTGGAAAAGGAGGCCCAGGCCATTGTGGAGGCCGTCCGGCATTGGCGCCATTACTTGGCGGGAAAACGGTTCATCCTGCTCACGGACCAGCGGTCCGTGGCGTTCATGTTCAATAACACGTTACGGGGCAAGATCAAGAACGATAAGATCTTGAGGTGGAGAATCGAACTCTCCACCTATAATTACGACATCATGTATTGTCCGGGGAAACTCAACGAGCCCTCGGATGCCCTGTCGCGTGGAACATGCGCTAGTATGCAGGAGAATCGATTGCAGGCTCTCCACAATGACCTCTGCCATCCGGGGGTCACTCGGCTCTTCCACTTCATAAAAGCCCGGAATCTATCCTATTCGGTGGAGGATGTCAGGTCCATAACCAGAAGCTGCCGGGTATGCGCGGAATGCAAACCGCACTTTTACCGACCTGACAGGGCACAACTCGTTAAGGCCACTCGTCCCTTCGAAAGACTGAGTGTGGACTTTAAGAGCCCCCTTCCCTCGACAGATCGGAACGTGTACTTCCTCAATGTGGTTGATGAGTACTCACGATTCCCTTTTGTCATTCCCTGTTCTGATATGACCGCTGCCACGGTTATCAAGGCATTTCGTGATCTTTTCACCCTGTTCGGTTACCCCTGTTATATCCACAGCGATAGGGGCTCGTCGTTCATGAGCGATGACTTGAGGCAATACCTGCTCTCATATGGGATTGCCTCTAGTAGAACCACGAGCTACAACCCAAGGGGTAACGGACAGGTCGAACGAGAGAATGCTACAGTCTGGAAGGCTGTCTTACTGGCGTTGAGGTCTAAAGGTCTTCCAGTCTCCCGTTGGCAAGAGGTACTCCCTGATGCGCTCCACTCCATACGCTCACTCCTATGTACGGCAACCAACGCTACTCCTCATGAGAGAATGTTTTCATTCCCTCGGAAGTCTTCCTCTGGGACCTCACTGCCGTCTTGGTTGACGTACTCAGGACCTGTCCTCCTGCGGCGGCATGTTAGGACCCGCAAGTCCGACCCTTTGGTTGAACAGGTCCATCTCCTCCACGCCAACCCTCAGCATGCCTACGTGGCATATCCTGACGGGCGAGAGGACACGGTCTCGATTCGAGATCTGGCGCCAGCAGGGGGCTTGGAAACCCCTGTCGCTCCCACACCCCCTGTTAGGGACCCCCCAACCATTATTTCCACTCCTGACACGGCGCGGGCAGTATCGGGACCACCACTTAACCCTCTTACTCCCGTGTACAGCTTGCCTGAGTCCAGGAGATGGTCGCCACTTCAAGGCGTGCCCGAGTTCAGCGGATTGTCGCCACCTCGTGGTCTACCGGCCCATGAGGAACTGGAGGAGTCACTGGACACCGCCTTGGAGAGAACGTCACCACGATTGCCTGAACCGGTGTCATCGCCGGTGTTGAGGAGGTCACAGCGACGGTGCGGTCCCCCAGACCGTTTGAACTTATAGACAGATGAACAATTGTTCTGTGTTTTGTACCCTTTGTTTTCAAAGGAGGGGTGAATGTGGTGAACCATTGTTGGTTCCCACCAGGTAGTGCTGAGCCATGGTCTGGCCAGTACTATGAGTCTGTAGATATGTTACTGTTGGGGTTAGGGTTGGGCTGTTCTACCTGTGAATATAGTCCTATGGTACACCCCAGTTGGCTCCGCCTCCTGGGAGAGGTATAAAGGTCACTGCTCTGCCTGGTGACCCTTTAGTCTGGGATCATGTACTGTATATGGTAGCTCTGTTATTGTTGGCAATAAAAGCCTTTATTTCCCGAGTACATCCAGCCTCTCGTGTGTTATATCGCGCATCAAGCTGCCAGTGCAGGATTGCAAGGAGATATATACTGAGCTTCCATCTTTCCCCCTGACTTTGCAATAATCCCCCCACTGCTGCCAATTTGCAAAAGGGGAGTGGGACACACACAGTAATGAAGACTGAAGCTGCCCCCTTTACTCCTCAATCCCATTCTCCCTCCTCTCTCTCTCTCTGTGAGAACATCACAGCAATCTGCTTGTAATCACTGCTCCCAACTCAATGGCTAACACCTGAGTGTGGCATCACCAGTAACTCTACCCCATACACAGTGACCCCCCACCCCCACACACACATCCCCCCTCCTCAGACAGACTGCAAACTGATTGTGTTTATCAGACAGACACAGAAAACTGAGGGTTTATTTTAAACTCTGAGAGTGAAATATTATAAGGAGTCGAACAACACCAGGTTAAAGTCCAACAGGTTTATTTGGTAGCAAATGCCACGCGCTTTCGGAGCGCTGCTCCTTCGTCAGGTGGAGTGGGAGATGTGCTCACAAACAGGGCACACAGAGACACAAACTCAATTTACAGAATAATGATTGGAATGCTAATACAGCTAATCAAGTCTTAAAGGTACAGACAATGTGAGTGGAGAGAGCATTAAGCACAGGTTAAAGAGATGTGTATTGTCTGCAGACAGGACAGCTGGTGAGATTTTGCAAGTCCAGGCAAGTTGTGGGGGTTACAGATAGTGTGACATGAACCCAAGATCCCGGTTGAGGCCATCCTCATGTGTGCGGAACTTGGCTATCAGTTTCTGCTCAGCGACCCTGGGCTGTCGTGTGTCGTGAAGGCCGCCTTGGAGAACGCTTACACAAAGATCAGAGGCTGAATGCCCGTGACCGCTGAAGTGCTCCCCAACAGGAAGAGAACAGTCTTGCCTGGTGATTGTCGAGCGGTGTTCATTCATCCGTTGTCGTAGCGTCTGCATGATTTCCCCAATGTACCATGCCTCGGGACAACCTTTCCTGCAGCGTATCAGGTAGACAGCGTTGGCCGAGTTGCAAGAGTAGGTACCGTGTACCTGGTGGATGGTGTTCACACGTGAGATGATGGCGTCCGTGTCGATGATCCGGCACGTCTTGCAGAGGTTGCTGTGGCAGGGTTGTGTGGTGTCATGGTCACTGTTCTCCTGAAGGCTGGGTAGTTTGCTGTGGACAATGGTCTGTTTGAGGTTGTGCGGTTGTTTGAAGGCAAGAAGTGGGGGTGTGGGGATGGCCTTGGCGAGATGTTCGTCTTCATCAATGACATGTTGAAGGCTCCGGAGGAGATGTTGTAGCTTCTCCGCTCCGGGGAAGTACTGGACGACGAAGGGTACTCTGTCCACTGTGTCCCGTGTTTGTCTTCTGAGGAGGTCGGTGCGGTTTTTCGCTGTGGCGCGTTGGAACTGTTGATCGATGAGTCGAGCGCCATATCCTGTTCTTATGAGGGCATCTTTCAGCGTCTGGAGGTGTCTGTTGCGATCCTCCTCATCCGAGCAGATCCTGTGTATTCGGAGGGCTTGTCCGTAGGGGATGGCTTCTTTGTGAAATATCAGTATATGAAATATTGTGAAATACAGAGTGAAATATTATAACAGGTTAGGTGGATTGGCTTTGCTACATTGCCCCTTAGTGTCCAAAGATGTGCTGGTTAGGTGGATTGGCCATGCTAAATTGTCCCTTAGTATCAGGGGGATTAGTGGGGTAAATATGTGGAGTTCCGGGGATAGGGCCTGGGTGGGACTGTTGTTGGTGCAGGCTCGATGGGCCGAATGGCCTCCTCCGTGTGGAGTTTGCATGCTTTCCCCGTGTCTGCGTGGGTTTTTTCCAAGTACTCCAGTTTCCTTCCACACTCCAGAGATGTGCAGGTTAGGTGGATTGGCCATGCTAAAGTGCCCCTTAGTGTCAGGGGGACTAGCTAGGGTAAATGCATGGGGGTATGGGGATAGGGCCTGGGTGGGATTGTATTCAGTACAGACTCGATGGGCCAAATGGCCTCCTTCCGCACTGTCGGGACTCTATGAAACCTCGTTAACTGTCACTAATAACTACAAGATTTTGCTGAACAGTTGCTAACGGCAACCGGTTATTTTTAAACCAGCAGAAGGGAAGGAAAGGAGAGAGTGCAGAATGTAGTGTTACAGTCATAGCTCGGGTGGACAGAAAGTTCAACTTACTGCGAGGTAGGTCCATTCAAAAGTCTCGATGGTGTCGAGCTTCTCGAGTGTTGTTGGGAGCCGCTCCCATCCAGGCAAGTGGGGAGTGTCGCATCACACTCCTGACTTGTGTCCTGGGAGATGGTGGACAGGCTTTGGGGGAGTCAGGAGGTGAGTTACTCTGCCTCTGACCTGCTCTGGTAGCCACTGTGTTTATCTGGCTGTGTCCAGTTCAGTTTCTGGTCAATAGTAATCCCCGAGGATGTTGATACCATGATCAGCCATGATAATCCTCTCTGCCCAATCTTCTCTCAGCCTCCTTTGCACCTTCTCCAGCCTAATCCTGGAGCTCAAACCCCTCATCCCTGGACCCCATTCTCTCTCCGCAATCTCTCAAAGACCCCCATAAGCCTTGCTAAAATATGGCAACCAGACTTGCGGACAATCCACTCGTTGTGGTCTAACTGGAACCGTTGAAAGGTCAGGCAGAGCATCCCTGTACTTGTACTCCATGCGTGTACACAAGAAGCTCAAGATCCCATCTGCTTTCCCAGTAACTCTCTCATGGGGCACGATTATCTGGTCTCATCCGTTGCGGGACCCATTGCGACCGAGGGTGGAAAATTTGGCATTCCAATCAAAAGCCCCATTCGCTCTCCATGGAAAATCCTTCCGACAGTGCGGAAGGAGGCCATTCGGCCCATCAAGTCTGCACTGAACACAATCCCACCTAGGCCCTATCCCCATACCCCATGCATTTACCCGAGCTAGTCCCCCTGACACTAAGGGGCAATTTAGCATGACCAATCCACCTAACCCGCACATCTTTGGACACTGAGGGGCAATTTAGCATGGCCAATCCCCCTAACCTGCACATCTTTGGACACTAAGGGGCAATTTAGCATGGCCAATCCACCTAACCTACACATCTTTGGACACTAAGGGGCAATTTAGCATGGCCAATCCACCTAACCCGCACATCTTTGGACACTAAGGGGCAATTTAGCATGGCCAATCCACCTAACCGGCACATCTTTGGACACTAAGGGGCAATTTAGCATGGCCAATCCACCTAACCCGCACATCTTTGGACACTAAGGGGCAATTTAGCATGGCCAATCCACCTAACTCGCACATCTTTGGACACTAAGGGGCAATTTAGCATGGCCAATCCACCTAACCTACACATCTTTGGACACTAAGGGGCAATTTAGCATGGCCAATCCACCTAACCTACACATCTTTGGACACTAATGGCGAAGGAGGCCCGAAAATTGCGGCCAATAGATCCAACGAAGACTTGAAAAATCTAAATTGTAATTCAGGGGGAGGAGCTGGCCTAGTGGTATTATCGCCAGACTATTAATCCAGGAACTCAGCCAAAGTTCTGAGGACCCGGGTTCAAATCTTGCCACGGCAGATGGTGGGATTTGAATTCAATAAAAAATAACTGGAATTAAGAATCCACTGATGACCCATTGTCGGAAAAACCCATCTGGTTCACTCATGTTCCCTTCAGGGAAGGAAACCTGCTGTCCGGGCCCGGTCTGGCCTACATGTGACCCCAGAGCCACAGCCAATGTGGTTGACTCTCAACTGCCCTCCAAGGGCAACTAGTTTATTGCCCATCCCTAGTTGCCCTTGAGTTTAAACTAGATAGGTTGGGGGGAGGGGATCGAGACGAGGAGCCTGGGAGCGAGGAAGGGTTATAGACAGTGCAAGAGGGAGGATGGGCGGGGGATAGAGAAGGGGAGAGCTCAGACCAAAGGATTGAGATGTGTTTACTTTAATGCCAGGAGTATAGTGAATAAAGGGGATGAGCTCAGAGCGTGGATCGATGCCTGGAAGCGTGGTGTGGTGGCCATTACGGAGACTTGGATGTCTCAGGGACAGGACTGGATACTCCAGGTGCCGGGATTCAGATGTTTCAGGAAGGACAGGGAGGGAGGCAAGACAGGGGGTGGAGTGACACTGTTGATCAGGGATAGTGTCACAGCTGTAGAGAAGGTGTGTGCTGTGGAGGGATTGTCTACAGAGTCTCTGTGGGTGGAAGTTCGGAGTGGGAAGGGGCCAATCACTTTGCTGGGAGTTTTCTATAGGCCGCCCAATAGTAACAGGGAGGTGGAGGAGCAGATAGGGAAACAGATCCTGGAGAGATGCAGTAATAGCAGAGTTGTTGTGATGGGAGACTTTAATTTCCCAAACATAGATTGGAATATCCCTAGGGTAAGGGGATTGGATGGAGAGGAGTTCGTTAGGTGTGTTCAGGAGGGTTTCCTGACACAGCATGTGGACAAGCCTACAAGAGGAGAGGCTGTAGTTGATCTGATACTGACCAATGAACCTGGACAGGTGTCAGATCTCTCAGTGGGAGAGCATCTTGGGGATAGCGATCATAACTCTATCTCCTTTATGCTTGCATTGGAAAAAGAGAGGATCAGGCAAGCTAGGAAAGCGTTTATATGGAGTAAGGGGAAATATGAAGACATAAGGCAGCAAATTAGAGGAGTAAATTGGAAGGAGGTATTCTCGGGGAAATCTACTCAAGAGAGGTGGCAGTTTTTCAAGGAATGTCTGTCTAGAGTTCTACAGGACAACGTTCCGCGCAGACAGGGAGGAGCTGGTAGGTTAAAGGAACCGTGGTGCACGAAAGCTGTGCGGGACCTAGTCGCGAAGAAAAGGAAAGCGTACAAAAGGTTCAGAGAGCTTGGCGAAGATAGGGATCTAGATGAGTATATGGCTTGTAGAAAGGGACTAAAGAAGGAAATTAGGAGAGCCAGAAGGGGTCACGAGAAGGCCTTGGCTGGTAGGATTAAGGAAAACCCCAAGGCGTTCTATAAATATGTGAAAAGTAAAAGGATGAGACGTGAAGGAATAGGGCCTATAAAAGGTGAAGGCGGGAAAGTCTTTACGGAACCAGTAGAAATGGCAGAGGTGCTGAATGAGTATTTTGCCTCGGTTTTCACAGAGGAGAAGGACCTGGGTGGATGTACTGCGGGCTTGCGGTGGACTGAAAAGATTGAGTATGTGGCCTTTAGGAAAGAGGTTGTGCTGGAATCTTTGAATGGCATCAAGATAGATAAGTCGCCGGGTCCGGATGGGATGTACCCCAGGTTACTGTGGGAGGCGAGGGAAGGGATTGCAGAGCCTCCGGCGATGATCTTTGCGTCGTCGATGGAGACGGGAGAGGTGCCGGAGGATTGGAGGATTGCGGATGTAGTTCCTATTTTCAAGAAGGGGAATAGGGATAGCCCAGGAAATTACCGGCCAGTGAGTCTAACCTCAGTGGTTGGTAAGCTGATGGAGAAGATCCCGAGGGACAGGATTTATGAGCATTTAGAGAGGTTTAGTATGCTCAAGAATACTCAGCATGGCTTTGTCAAAGGCAGATCGTGCCTTACGAGCCTGGTGGAGTTCTTCGAAAATGTGACTAAACACATTGATGAAGAGAAAGCAGTAGATGTGGTTTATATGGATTTTAGCAAGGCGTTCGATAAGGTCCCCCATGCAAAGCTTCTAGAAAAAGTGAGAGGGCATGGGATCCAAGGGGCTGCTGCCCGGTGGATCCAGAACTGGCTTGCCCAAAGGAGGCAGAGAATGGGTATAGATGGGTCTTTTTCTAAATGGAGGTCGGTCACCAGTGGTGTGCCCCAGGGATCTGTTCTGGGATCCTTGCTGTTTGTCATTTTCATAAATGACCTGGATGAGGAAGTGGAGGGATGGGTTGGTAAGTTTGCTGACGACACGAAGGTTGGTGGGGTTGTGGATAGTCTGGAGGGATGTCAGAAGTTACAGAGGGACATAGATAGGATGCAAGACTGGGCGGAAAAGCGGCAGATGGACTTCAACCCAGATAAATGCGCAGTGGTCCATTTTGGCAGGTCAAAAGGGATGAAGGAGTACAATATTAAGGGAAAGACTCTTAGTACGGTAGAGGATCAGAAGGACCTTGGGGTCCGGGTCCATAGGACTCTGAAATCGGCCCCGCAGGTGGAGGAGGTGGTTAAGAAGGCGTATGGTGTGCTGGCCTTTATCAATCGAGGGATTGAGTTTTGGAGTCCGGGGATAATGATGCAACTATATAAGACCTCGTCAGACCCCACTTGGAGTACTGTGCTCAGTTCTGGTCGCCTCATTACAGGAAGGATGTGGAAATGATTGAAAGGGTGCAGAGGAGATTTACAAGGATGTTGCCTGGATTGAGTGGCATGCCTTATGAGGATAGGCTGAGAGAGCTCGGTCTTTTCTCCTTGGAGAGACGTAGGATGAGAGGAGACCTAATAGAGGTATATAAGATGTTGAGAGGCATAGATCGGGTGGACTCTCAGAGGCTTTTTCCCAGGGTGGAAATGTCTGCTACGAGAGGACACAGGTTTAAGGTGCTGGGGGGGTAGGTACAGGGGAGATGTTAGGGGTAAGCTTTTCACACAGAAGGTGGTGGGTGAGTGGAATCGGCTGCCGTCAGGGGTGGTGGAGGCGAACTCAATAGGGTCTTTTAAGAGACTCCTGGATGAGTACATGGGACTTAATAGGATGGAGGGTTATAGGTAGGCCTAGAAGGTAGGGATATGTTCGGCACAACTTGGGGGGCCGAAGGTCCTGTTTGTGCTGTAGTTTTTCTATGTTTCTAATAAATGCTGGCCAACCAGCGATGCCCATGTCCCATGAATGAGTAACAAAAAAAACACGTGAAGAATCTCTTGTAAGGGCAAAGATCCCTTTGGCAAATGTCTGGGTGTTGGACCCAACTCCCCTTCAATGTGCTAACGTAGCCGACTATCTTCAGGGTGGGCCTCTCTGCCATCTTGGAATGCCAATTCTATTCCTGCCCATCCAGAAAGAGGCCTTGTTTCCGCTGCTCCCTCAGATAGACAGCCAACACGGGGAGTATCCCATCATTGATGAATCTTTCCAGGGCCGACCTGGCAGAGTTAAACTCGTTTGCATCGTATGGGTACTGACGGATATCAATGTCGTCCTTGATGAGAAAGACCACATGGGCGCAGGCTATGCCTCCCAGGACCCCCATGTCGTACTGGAGGCAGAATCTATTTGGACCTCTCAGGTCCCCGCTCTTCAGCCGTGTGTTGAGCTTCTCGCCTCCAGCCTCGC
Source organism: Mustelus asterias (assembly GCF_964213995.1). Taxonomy (NCBI): domain Eukaryota; kingdom Metazoa; phylum Chordata; class Chondrichthyes; order Carcharhiniformes; family Triakidae; genus Mustelus; species Mustelus asterias. The sequence goes on along the minus strand of NW_027592490.1, from coordinate 37,937 downwards.
TGGGAATCTGTAGCAAGAGAAGGACTTTTTCCTTTTGGATTGTGTAGAGCAAGCAGCACCGTGCTTGGAGAGCGCCATACTGCGGATGTTCCCGGTTGTGTACCAACTCCATACTATCTTCTATTTCCTTTGCCACTTGCGCTTGTTTGGCCGGGTCTTTGTCCGTCACTATCTTCCTCACTTGCTCAGCGAGCCACATCTCCTTGGCCCGTCTTTTCTCTCGTACCTCTCTCTCCACGTCGCGAACAGCCTTCTTCGTGGTGCCAATGGATTGACAGGAAGGTTTCGGGTGAAATCCGCGTTCCCCACCGTCATCACACATCTCACCCACCTCCCCTCCTCTGAGCTGGGTGTCCTCACGGAGAGGGAAACTTCCCCCCAATCCCGAATCTTGGCTGGGATGTTTCATATCACGGAGGTCACCATCATTATCCAACTCCTTAGCCTCCTCCGAAGGGACCTTATCTTCGGTGAATCCTTGCAACTCCCCTCTTGAGACCAGAGATTCATTCCGCCAATTGTTGTCCTTTCTAGAATGTTCTTCCTCCTTCCCATCACACATTCGCACATCTGCGGCTAAGCTCCGGTTCCGCACCTCTGCCCTTTGACGTTTGCTTGTTTGACCCTGAGAGGTGTTCCCTTCGAATAAATATCTGGCCACAAATTCCAAAGGGAACTTTCTGTCTCTCCCTTTAGCCTGGGAGAGGTACGTCTTGAACGCTTGGTTCTTGTTTATTTCTTGCGCATCTTTCGAGGTGATCAGAAACATCGTTTTCATCTTCCTTCTCCGAACGCTCTCCTCAATCGCCCTCACTTCCTGGATATGGACTTTCCTCTCCAGAGCCTGACACAGTGTTTCCATATTCTGTCTGGCGTAACGTTCCATGGCACAGAGACTCCATAGACCTGCGGGAAGGAGATGGATCAGTGCTTGGTCCTCTGCTCTTTGTGATTTTTATTAATGACTTAGAGGAGGGGGCTGAAGGGTGGATCAGTAAATTTGCTGATGACACCAAGATTGGTGGAGTAGTGGATGAGGTGGAGGGCTGTTGTAGGCTGCAAAGAGACATCGATAGGATGCGGAGCTGGGCTGAAAAATGGCAAATGGAGTTTAACCCTGATAAATGTGAGGTGATTCATTTTGGTAGGACTAATTTAAATGTGGATTACAGGGTCAAAGGTAAGGTTCTGAAGACTGTGGAGGAACAGAGAGATCTTGGGGTCCATATCCACAGATCTCTAAAGGTTGCCACCCGAGTGGATAGAGCTGTGAAGAAGGCCTATAGTGTGTTAGCTTTTATTAACAGGGGGTTGGAGTTTAAGAGCCGTGGGGTTATGCTGCAACTGTACAGGACCTTGGTGAGACCACATTTGGAATATTGTGTGCAGTTCTGGTCACCTCACTATAAGAAGGATGTGGAAGCGCTGGAAAGAGTGCAGAGGAGATTTACCAGGATGCTGCCTGGTTTGGAGGGTAGGTCTTATGAGGAGAGGTTGAGGGAGCTAGGGCTGTTCTCTCTGGAGCGGAGGAGGCTGAGGGGAGACTTAATAGAGGTTTATAAAATGATGAAGGGGATAGATAGAGTGAACGTTCAAAAACTATTTCCTCGGGTGGATGGAGCTATTACAAGGGGGCATAACTATAGGGTTCATGGTGGGAGATATAGGAAGGATATCAGAGGTAGGTCCTTTACGCAGAGAGTGGTTGGGGTGTGGAATGAACTGCCTGCAGTGATAGTGGAGTCAGACACTTTAGGAACATTTAAGCGGTTATTGGATAGGCACATGGAGCACACCAGGATGATAGGGAGTGGGATAGCTTGATCTTGGTTTCAGATAAAGCTCGGCACAACATCGTGGGCCGAAGGGCCTTTTCTGTGCTGTACTGTTCTATGTTCTATGGATAAGAACGTAGGCTGTGAGAGTGCGCTCTGCTTTTAACACCATTTCTAATGTTCCTTAGAAAGCAGAATACCGCAGAATCGAACCTGGGTCCCTGGCGCTGTGAGGCAGCAGTGCTAACCACTGTGCCACCCCAGCAGTCCAGCAACGTGGCTCATGCACATTTGCTCGAATTTCATGAGTTCACCAGATATAGGAGCAGAATGAGGCCATTCGGCCCATCGAGTCTGCTCCGCCATGGCTGATATGCTCCACACCCCCATTTTCCTGCCTTCACCCCACAACCTTCCATGACCAGTTACAAATCCTGCGGTGAGTAACTCACCTCCTGACTCCCCCCAAAGCCTATCCACCATCTACAAGGACACAAGTCACAAGGCACAAGGGGCGGCACGGTAGCACAGTGGTTAGCACTGCTGTTTCACAGCTCCAGGGACCTGGGTTCGATTCCCGGCCTCGGGTCACTGTCTGTGTGGAGTTTGCACATTCTCCTCGTGTCTGCGTGGGTTTCTCCCGGGTGCTCCGGTTTCCTCCCACAGTCCAAAGATGTGTGTTGGTTAGGTTGGTTGGCCGTGCTAAAATTGCCTCTTAGTGTCCTGAGATGCGTAGGTTAGAGGGATTAGTGGGTGGGGCTATGGGGGTAGGGCCTGGGTGGGATTGTGTTCGGTGCAGACTCGATGGGCCGAATGGCCTCCTTCTGCACTGTCGGGATTCTACGATTATCTTGAATTGGTTGTTAGTGTGGCTATTAACGCACTCAGGATTATTCAGAAAGTGCTGCCCCATCACGGAATCACATCTAACGATGGAGATTTTGGGGTTTTGCCAGCTGGAATTTCTTAAATATTCTGTTACCGGCAACTAAAGGATCGTGCTGTCTGATTTGATCTGCCCACCAATCTTTTCCTTTTTAGTACCTACCCCAGGCGGAACAGGACGTGTCTTCCAGCTATTTTGCTTTCTTGCAAACTGAAAACCGAACAAAATGAACATCAAAGAAATTCATTCTTTTTCAGTCAACGATCTCAAGCTTGACAATATCTCGGGTTCCAAATTAGACACCAAACTAAATAGAATGGCCACTTTCTGCAGAGAATCAGCAAAGGAACAGGCCATTCGGCCCATCTGGTTCCTGTTGCTCCACATCTGAACTTAAGTAAAGTGGGAGTGAAAACAGTGTCACAATCTGTAGTTAGACAATAACTAAAATAAACATTTCTTCCTATGTAGCAGCACAGTCAAGTACTTTTCATCACGACTCCCTCACGCACATTTATTAACGACTAACTCTGCAATATTTGTTAAAATAATGTGTGATTAGCCAGGACAAAGCAGAAATTATTTCAAAAACAGCTTCCGGGAAGAGAAAGTGAATTTATCGTGTAAAGCAGATATCTAGTGAGAAAGGAGGAGAGAGATAGAGAGTCGAAGACAGAGAGAGAGGGACAAAGAGACAGACAGAGGGACAAAGAGAGAAAAAGAGAGAGGGAGAGAGAGGGGGAGGGGGGGAGGGGTGGCGGGGGGAGGCCAACAGTGAGAAAGAGAGAGGGAGAGAAAGAGAGAGAGAGATACAGAGAGAGAGAGAGAGAGATACAGAGAGAGAGAGAGAGACAGGGGGATAGACTGAGAGAGAGAGAGATACAGAGAGAGAGAGAGACAGAGAGAGAGAGAGAGACAGAGAGAGAGAGAGACAGAGAGAGAGAGAGAGACAGGGGTATAGACAGAGAGAGAGAGATACAGAGAGAGAGAGAGACAGAGAGAGAGAGAGACAGAGAGAGAGAGAGACAGAGAGAGAGACAGGGGGATAGACTGAGAGAGAGAGAAAGACTGAAAGATAGAGAGATACAGAGAGAGAGAGACAGGGGGATAGACAGAGAGAGAGAGATACAGAGAGAGAGACTGAGAGAGAGAGAGAGACTGAGAGAGAGAGAGAGACTGAGAGAGAGAGAGACAGGGGGATAGACAGAGAGATACAGAGAGAGAGAGAGAGAGATACAGAGAGAGAGAGAGAGAGATACAGAGAGAGAGAGAGAGAGAGAGACAGGGGGATAGACTGAGAGAGAGATACAGAGAGAGAGACTGAGAGAGAGAGAGACAGGGGGATAGACAGAGAGAGAGAGATACAGAGAGAGAGAGAGACAGAGAGAGAGAGAGAGACAGAGAGAGAGAGAGACAGAGAGAGAGAGAGACAGAGAGAGAGACAGGGGGATAGACTGAGAGAGAGAGAAAGACTGAAAGATAGAGAGATACAGAGAGAGAGAGACAGGGGGATAGACAGAGAGAGAGAGATACAGAGAGAGAGACTGAGAGAGAGAGAGAGACTGAGAGAGAGAGAGACTGAGAGAGAGAGAGACAGGGGGATAGACAGAGAGATACAGAGAGAGAGACAGAGAGAGAGAGACAGGGGGATAGACTGAGAGAGAGAGAGAGAAATAGAAAGAGAGGCAGAGAGAGAGAGAGAGACAGGGAGAGAGAGAGAGACAGGGAGAGAGAGAAACAGAGAGAGAGAGAGAGACAGAGAGAGAGAGAGAGACAAAGAGAGAGAGAGAGACAGCGAGAGAGAGTGACAGAAGAGAAGAGGAAGACAGAGAGAGAGAGACAGAGAGAGAGAGCGAGGTACAGAGAGAGAGAGAAACAGAGAGAGAGAGATACTGGGAGGAGAAAGAGAGAGAAGGAACACAGACAGATGGTGATGAATAAAAATGATTACCTGGTTTATCAACCTCATCGCTTGCCCCATTCCCGATATTCCTTACTGGAAGGAAGAGACAGTTGAGAATGTTTTGGGTGAAGCAGTTTGGAAGCAGACCGGGAGTCCCGGATCAAAATTTTACATAATAATACTCTCAGATCATTGGGTGAAATCCGGAATATTCCTCCCTCTCTGCCGGACATTCCCACCTCCCCAGCGCATTGGACAGGGGAAGACATTCCCAATGTTAGAGCTTCGAATGAAAATTCCAAAGATCCCCCCCGGCCAATCCCTCCAGGTTTCGGATACCAACCTCAGCGAGTGTGAGGGGGGAGGTCTCAGACCCTAGGGCACAAGGTGCGGGCATCAGCATGGCGTTCCCGAGGGCATTGGTGCCGTGGAATGCTACTCCAACAGGTCCGGCATGGGCTCAATGGGCCGAAGGGCCTCTTTCTGGGGCACTTTCGAGTTTATGAGAGGTGAACTTGTTGAAATGTAAGCGGGGGGGGGCGGTGAAACTCGACAGGGTGGATGCTGGGAGAATGTTTCCACCTCGTGGGGGATCCTCTAATGAGGGGGGACAATGTCCGAATAGGGGGTCTCCCATTGGACATACAAAGAACAAAGAAAAGTACAGCACAGGAACAGGCTGTAAGAGGGGAATAAAATGAGTTGAGCCTTGGAGACCAAGTCGAACTTCAAGAAAAGCTTTTATTCCACACGCCTGAGGGAGGGCTGGAGTCCGGCCTGAATTCCCAGGTTGCCTGTGAGTTCTCTCTGCCCATCGTAGATTGTTATACTGTTTTGAGTCGCAAACGTTTCCATTAGCATATTAATTCCTCGAGTTGGATACAAGATGGTTCTTCTAATCTCATTATGCAGACTGCATCGTTGAGTACAACTTTGTTAATTAGTTCTCTGGACAGTTCCGTTTACCTGATTATAATGTCAAAGCATTGTATTTGCCCAACCGATCCACAAAGATGTGTTAATCGCTCCCCCCTTCTGCTAAGTGATCATGTTTCCCAGAAGACTATGGCCTCCCTGGACTATATGGACTCTGGCTGTCTCAATGCTGGTTCTCCCATTGTCATGATAAATCGGAAAGATCTCCTGCACATCAGAAGTTGATAGCATGCGTTAATCTGTCAGCAGAGCAGGCCTCCAGCTGCCTGCGTTAACCCTTTCCTTTCCTCTGGTGAGGTCTGGCATTCTGGGCTTGCTCTATGTAGCCCTGTATTACACTGAAATTAACTAAAATATGAACGGACATATAAATTAAAAGACCCAATCCCTGATCATGCCCTGTAACACAGGCCCTTCGGCCCTCCAAGTCCGTGCTGATCATGATGCCCGCACTAAACTAAGAACAAAACCTTCTTCCCTTCCTGTCCGTATCCCTCTATGCCCTCCCTATTCATGTACCCATCTAGGTGTCTCTTAAGAGTCGCTAATGTGCCTGCTTCCACCACCTCCTCTGGCAGCGTGTTCCAGGCACTCACCACCCTTTCACCTTGAACCCGTGCCCCCTTGTGATTGACAGAATCTACAATGTGGAGATGCCAGCATTGGACTGGGTTGGGCACAGTAAGAATTCTCACAACACCAGGTTACCTTTTGGACTTTAACCAGGTGTTGTGAGACTCCTTACATACAATCTACGGCACGGAGACAGGCCCTTTGACCCAAACTGGTCCATGCCAACCAATATGCCCATCTAACCTAACCCCTGTGTCTGGCCCATATCCCTCTAAAGCTTTCTTATCCATGTATCGGGCCACACGGTGGCACAGCGGGTTAGCACTGTTACCTCTCAGCGCCAGGGACGCGGGTTCGATTCCTGGCTTGGGTCACTGTCTGTGTGGAGTTTGCACATCCTCCCCATGTCTGCGTGGGTTTCCTTCGGGGGGGGCTCCGGTTTCCTCCCACAGTCCGAAAGGGGTGCAGGTTAGGGTGCATTGGCCGTGCTAAATTGTCCCTTAGTGTCAGGGGGGACTAGCTAGGGTAAATGCATGGCGTTACGGGGATAGGGCCTGGGTGGGATTGTGGTTGGTGCAGACTCGATGGGCCGAATGGCCTCCTTCTGCACTGTAGGGATTCTATGTATCTGTCCCAGTGCCTTTTAAATGTTGTCCATGTCCCTGTCTCAACCACTTCCTCTGGCAACTCCTTCCACACACGTACCACCCTCTGTGTATAAAAGTTGTTCCGCAGGGTCCGATTAATTCTTTCCCCTCTTAACTCAAACCTCCGCCCTCCAGTTCTCGACTCCCCAACCCCGGGAAAAAGACTGAGTGCATTTACCCTATCCATGCCTCTCATGATCGGAAACACCTCTATAAGATCACCCCTCAGTCTCCCACGCTCCAAAGGAAAATGTCCTAGCCTGTCCAATCTCTGCCTATAACTCAGTTCCTTGAGTCCTGGCAACTTCCTTGCAATTCTCTTCTGCACTCTCTCCAGTTTAATAACATCTTTCCTATAGCAAGGCGACCAAAATTGAACTGGGGTGGCACAATGGTTAGCACTGCTGCCTCACAGCGCCAGGGACCAGGGTTCGATTCCTGGCTCGGGTCACTGTCTGTGCGGAGTTCACACATTCTCCCCGTGGGTGCTCCGGTTTCCCCCCACACTCCAAAGATGTGCTGGTTAGGTGGATTGGCCATGCTAAATTTCCCCTGAGTGTCCAAAGATGTGCTGGTTAGGTGGATTGGCCATGCTAAATTTCCCCTGAGTGTCCAAAGATGTGCTGGTGAGGTTAATTGGCCATGGTAAATTGTCCATCAGTATCAGGGGGATTAGCAGGGTAAATATGTGGGGTAACTGGGATAGGGCCTGGGTGAGATTGCAGTCAGTGCAGACTCAATGGGCCGAATGGCCTCCTTCTGCACTGCAGGGATTCTATGATTCTATGAATCCAATACTCCAGGTGTCATAAAGTCATAGAGGTTTACAACACGGAAACAGGTCCTTCGGCCCAACTTGTCCATGCCACCCTTTTTTTTAAATCCCGAAGCTAGTCCCAATTGCCTGCGTAAGGCCCATATCCCTCTATACCCATTTTACCCATGTAACTATCTAAATGCTTTTTAAAAGACAAAATTGTACCCGCCTCTACTACTACCTCTGGCAGCTTGTTCCAGACACTCACCACCCTCTGTGTGAAAAATTTCCCCCTCTGGACATTTTTGTATCTCTCCCCTCTCACCTTAAACCTATGCCCTCTCGTTTTAGACTCCCCTACCTTTGGGAAAAGATATTGACTATCTAGCTGATCTATGCCCCTCATTATTTTATAGACCTCTGAAAGATCACCCCCTCAGCCTTCTACCCTCCAGAGAAAAAAGTCCCAGTCTATCCAGCCTCTCCTTATAATTCACGCCATCAAGTCCTGGTAGCATCCTAGTAAATCTTTTCTGCGCTCTTTCTAGTTTAATAATATCCTTTCTATAATAGGGTGACCAGCACTGTACACAGTATTCCAAGTGTGACCTTACCAATGACTTGTACAACTTCAACAAGACGTCCCAACTCCTGTATTCAATGTTCTGACCAATGAAACCAAGCATGCCGAATGCCTTCTTCACCACTCTGTCCACCTGTGACTCCACTTTCAAGGAGCTATGAACCTGTACCCCTAGATCTCTTTGTTCTGTAACTCTCCCCAACGCCCTACCATTAACTGAGTACATAAGAACATAAGAACTAGGAGCAGGAGTAGGCCATCTGGCCCCTCGAGCCTGCTCCGCCATTCAATAAGATCATGGCTGATCTTTTTGTGGACTCAGCTCCACTTACCCACCCGCTCACCATAACCTTTAATTCCCTTACTGTTCAAAACTGTATCTATCCTTGCCTTAAAAACATTCAATGAGGTAGCCTCAACTGCTTCACTGGGCAGGGAATTCCACAGATTCACAACCCTTTGTGTGAAGAAGTTCCTCCTCAACTCAGTCCTAAATCTGCTTCCCCTTATTTTGAAGCCATTCCCCAAGTTCTAGTTTCACCCGCCAGTAGAAACAACTTCCCTGCTTCTATCTTATCTCTTCCCTTCATCATCTTATATGTTTCTGTAAGATCTCCCCTCATTCTTCTGAATTCCAATGAGTATAACCCCAGTCTACTCAGTCTCTCCTCATAAGCCAATCCTCTCAACTCCGGAATAAACCAAGTGAATCTCCTCTGCAGCTCCTGCAGTGCCGGTATATGCATGGCCAATCCACCTAACCTGCACATCTTTGGACACGAAGGGACAATTTAGCATGGCCAATCCACCTAACCTGCACATCTTTGGACACGAAGGGACAATTTAGCATGGCCAATCCACCTAACCTGCACATCTTTGGACACGAAGGGACAATTTAGCATGGCCAATCCACCTAACCTGCACATCTTTGGACACTAAGGGGCAATTTAGCATGGCCAATCCACCTAACCTGCACATCTTTGGACACGAAGGGACAATTTAGCATGGCCAATCCACCTAACCTGCACATCTTTGGACACGAAGGGACAATTTAGCATGGCCAATCCACCTAACCTGCACATCTTTGGACACGAAGGGACAATTTAGCATGGCCAATCCACCTAATCTGCACATCTTTGGACACTAAGGGACAATTTAGCATGGCCAATCCACCTAATCTGCACATCTTTGGACACTAAGGGACAATTTAGCATGGCCAATCCACCTAATCTGCACATCTTTGGACACTAAGGGACAATTTAGCATGGCCAATCCACCTAACCTGAACATCTTTGGACACTAAGGGACAATTTAGCATGGCCAATCCACCTAATCTGCACATCTTTGGACACTAAGGGACAATTTAGCATGGCCAATCCACCTAACCTGAACATCTTTGGACACTAAGGGACAATTTAGCATGGCCAATCCACCTAATCTGCACATCTTTGGACACTAAGGGACAATTTAGCATGGCCAATCCACCTAATCTGCACATCTTTGGACACTAAGGGACAATTTAGCATGGCCAATCCACCTCACCTGAACATCTTTGGACACTAAGGGACAATTTAGCATGGCCAATCCCCCTAACCTGCACATCTTTGGACACTAAGGGACAATTCAGCGTGGCCAATCCACCCAACCTGCACATCTTTCGGACTGTGGGGGGAAACCAGAGCACGCAGAGGAAACCCACGCAGACACGGAGAGGGCATGTGAAGTCCATACAGACAGTGATGCAAGCCGGGAATTGAACCTGGGTCCCTGGTGCTTTGAGGCAACAATGCTAACCACTGTAGTCTAGGCTTCAAGTTACCCGACACTTACTGTGTTCCAAATCCGTGGCTATGTTTTTGGAAACCTGTCTTTCGTTAATATCCTCCAGGACCTGTATTACCACCCCAGCCGCATCCTCTTCAGTGTAGTGCTTAATGATGCGGTCGACAATATCAGACGTGTCACGGCCTTCAATGCGTCTGTATCTAATTGGGGAAATGCCCTTAAAATTGGACTCGCAGAGTTTGTGAATAAATGCCTTCTGCTCCGATAGATCATTCAACGCATCCGTGAGGGCATCTCGGACAGTCCGTACCATCGTGGGACACACGGGATCTGATAGGGTAAAAATAAGCAGAATGTCTTACATTTCCATAGCACCTTTGCAAGGCATCCCAAAGTTCATAGAATCCCCACAGTGCAGAAGGAGTCCATTCGGCCCCTCTGTCTCTCACTCACTCTCTCTCTCTCTCAGGCCCTATCCCCATCACCCCATGCATTTACCCTAGATAGTCCCCCTGACACGAAGGGGCAATTTAGCATGGCCAATCCACCGAACCCGCACATCTTTGGACACTAAGGGGCAATTTAGCATGGCCAATCCACCGAACCTGCACATCTTTGGACACTAAGGGGCAATTTAGCATGGCCAATCCACCTAACCTGCACATCTTTGTACACTAAGGGACAATTTAGCATGGCCAGTCCACCAAACCTGCACATCTTTGTACACTAAGGGGCAATTTAGCATGGCCAATCCACCGAACCTGCACATCTTTGTACACTAAGGGGCAATTTAGCATGGCCAGTCCACCAAACCTGCACATCTTTGTACACTAAGGGGCAATTTAGCATGGCCAATCCACCGAACCTGCACATCTTTGTACACTAAGGGGCAATTTAGCATGGCCAATCCACCTAACCCACACATCTTTGGACACTAAGGGGCAATTTAGCATGGCCAATCCACCTAACCCGCACATCTTTGGACACTAAGGGGCAATTTAGCATGGCCAATCCACCTAACCTACACATCTTTGGACACGAAGGGGCAATTTATCATGTCCAATACACCTAACCTCCAAAGCTTTGAAGTGTGGGAGGAGGGTAACTGGGTAACAGTGAGGAAGGAGAAAGCTCGGGTGATGGTGAGCACCCCGGTGGATGTGCCCCTTAATAATAAGTACTCCTGTCTGAGTACTACTGGGGTGGACAGCCCACCTGGGGGAAGCAGCGGTGGCAGTGTCTCTGGAGCTGAGCCTGGCCCAGTAGTGCAAAGGGGTAAGGAAAGGAGGGTAGTGCTAATTGGGGACTCTACGGTGAGAGGGTCAGATAGGCGTTTTTGCGGACACAGACGGGACTCTCGGATGGTGGTTTGCCTCCCTGGTGCAGGGGTCCGGGATGTCTCTGGTCGAGTCCCAGAAATCCTGAAGGGGGAGGGAGAGGAGCCCAAGGTCGTGATGCATATAGGTACTGCTGACATCGGTAGGAAGAGGGAAGGGGTCATGAAAAGAGAATATAGGGAGTTGGGTAGACAGCTGAGAAAGAGGAATGCAAAGGTAGTAATCTCGGGATTGCTGCCTGTGCCGCGGGAGAGTGAGAACAGGAATCGGTGGAGAATTAATGCGTGGCTGAGGGACTGGAGCAAGGGACAAGGATTTGGGTACTTGGATCATTGGGACCTCTTTAGGGGCAGGTGTGACCTGTTTAAAAAAGACGGGTGGCACTTGAATCCCAGGGGGACCAATATCCTGGCGGGAAGGTTGGCTAAGGCTACTGGAGAGACTTTAAACTAGAAAGGTTGGGGGGAGGGAATCGAAATGAGGGGACTGAGAGCGAGGAGGTTAGCTCGCAAATAGATAAGGAATGTAGACAGGGTAAGAGGGAGGTTAGACGAGTGAGGGAGAAGGGAAGTGCTCAGGCTGAAGGTCTGAGATGTGTCTATTTTAATGCCAGGAGTGTAGTGAATAAAGTGGATGAGCTTGGAGCGTGGATTGCTGCTTCGAATTGTGATGTGGTGGCCATTACGGAGACTTGGATGTCTCAGGGACAGGACTGGGTGCTTCAGGTGCCAGGTTTTAGATGTTTCAGGAAGGACAGGGAGGGAGGCAAGAGAGGGGGGGGAGTGGCACTGTTGATCAGGGATAGTGTCACGGCTGTAGAGAAGGTGGACGCCGTGGAGGGACTGACTACGGAATCTCTGTGGGTGGAGGTTAGGAATAGGAAGGGGTCGGTAACTTTGCTGGGTGTTTTCTATAGGCCGCCCAATAGTAACAGAGATGTTGAGGAGCAGATGGGGAAACAGATCCTGGAGAGATGTAGGAATAACAGAGTTGTCGTGATGGGAGATTTTAATTTCCCAAACATAGATTGGAATATCCCTAGGGCTAGGGGTTTGGATGGAGAGGAGTTTGTTAGGTGTGTCCAGGAGAGTTTCCTGACACAGTATGTGGATAAGCCTACTAGAGGAGAGGCTGTTCTTGATCTGGTGCTGGCTAATGAACCTGGACAGGTGGAGGATCTCTCGGTGGGTGAACATCTTGGGGATAGCGATCATAATTCTATCTCCTTCACGATAGCATTGGAAAGAGATAGGGTCAGGCAGGCTAGGAAAGTGTTTCTCTGGAGTAAAGGGAAATACAGTGTCATCAGGGAGGAAATTAGACGGGTAAATTGGAAGGAGGCATTCTTGGGGAAAAGTACCGAAGGAAAGTGGAGGATTTTCAAGGAATGTTTGTCTGGAGCTCTGCATGACAACGTTCCGATGAGACAGGGGGGTGTTGGTAGGGTACGGGAACCGTGGTGCACGAAGGTTGTGATGAACCTGGTAAATAAGAAAAGAGAGGCGTACAGAAGGTTCAGAGAGCTAGGAGGTGTTAAGGATTTAGAGGAGTATACGCGATGTAGGAAGGAGCTTAAGAAGGAAATTAGGAGAGCGAGAAGGGGTCATGAGAAGACCTTGGCGGGTAAGATTAAGGAGAATCCCAAGGCTTTCTACAAATATGTCAAGAGTAAAAGGATGAGATGTGAAGGCATAGGACCCTTAAAAGGTGAAGGGGGAAAAGTTTGTGCGGAACCGTTAGAAATGGCGGAGGTGCTTAATGAATACTTTACCTCGGTATTCACGGTGGAAAGGGATCTGGGTGGTTGTACTGCTGGATTGCGGAGGACAGAAAGGATCGAGCATGTGGACATAAAGAAAGAGGATGTGTTGGAACTATTGAATGGCATCAAGGTTGGTAAGTCGCCGGGACCGGATGGGATGTACCCCAGGTTACTGTGGGAGGCGAGGGAGGAGATTGCGGAGCCTTTGGCGATGATCTTTGCATCGTCGATGGAGACGGGAGAGGTTCCGGAGGATTGGAGGATTGCGGATGTGGTCCCTATATTCAAGAAAGGGAACAGGGACAGCCCGGGAAATTACCGACCGGTGAGTCTAACCTCAGTGGTTGGTAAGTTGATGGAGAGGATCCTGAGAGACAGGATTTATGATCATCTAGAGAAGTTTAGTATGATCAAAAGTAGTCAGCACGGCTTTGTCAGGGGCAGGTCGTGCCTTACGAGCCTGGTTGAGTTCTTTGAAAATGTGACCAAGCACATTGACGAAGGAAGAGCGGTGGATGTGGTCTATATGGACTTCAGCAAAGCGTTCGATAAGGTCCCCCATGCAAGACTTCTTGAGAAAGTGAGAGGGCATGGGATCCAAGGGGCTGTTGCCTTGTGGATCCAGAACTGGCTTGCCTGCAGAAGGCAGAGAGTGGCTGTGGAGGGGTCTTTCTCTGCATGGAGGTCAGTGACCAGTGGAGTGCCCCAGGGATCTGTTCTGGGACCCTTGCTGTTTGTCATTTTCATAAATGACCTGGATGAGGAAGTGGAGGGATGGGTTGGTAAGTTTGCTGACGACACCAAGGTAGGTGGTGTTGTGGATAGTTTGGAGGGATGTCAGAAGTTGCAGCGAGACATAGATAGAATGCAAGACTGGGCGGAGAAGTGGCAGATGGACTTCAACCCGGATAAGTGTGTAGTGATCCATTTTGGCAGATCCAATGGGATGGAGCAGCAGTATAAAATGAAGGGTACCATTCTTAGCAGTGTAGAGGATCAGAAGGACCTTGGGGTCCGGGTCCATAGGACTCTTAAATCGGCCTCGCAGGTGGAGGATGCGGTCAAGAAGGCGTATGGCGTACTAGCCTTCATTAATCGAGGGATTGAGTTTAGGAGTCGGGAGATAATGCTGCAGCTTTATAGGACCCTGGTTAGACCCCACTTGGAGTACTGCGCGCAGTTCTGGTCACCTCATTACAGGAAAGATGTTGAAGCCATTGAAAGGGTGCAGAGGAGATTTACAAGGATGTTGCCTGGATTGGGGGGCATGCCTTATGAGGATAGGTTGAGGGAGCTTGGTCTCTTCTCCCTGGAGAGACGAAGGATGAGAGGTGACCTGATAGAGGTTTACAAGATGTTGAGGGGTCTGGATAGGGTGGACTCTCAGAGGCTATTTCCAAGGGCTGAAATGGTTGCTACGAGAGGACACAGGTTTAAGGTGCTGGGGGGTAGGTACAGGGGGGATGTCAGGGGTAAGTTTTTCACTCAGAGGGTGGTGGGTGAGTGGAATCGGCTGACGTCGGTGGTGGTGGAGGCAAACTCGTTGGGGTCTTTTAAGAGACTTCTGGATGAGTACATGGGATTTAATGGGATTGAGGGCTATAGATAGGCCTAGAGGTGGGGATGTGATCGGCGCAACTTGTGGGCCGAAGGGCCTGTTTGTGCTGTGACTTTCTATGTTCTATGTTCTATGAAACTGGAGCACCTGGAGGAAACCCACGCAGACACGGAGAGGGCATGTGAAGTCCATACAGACAGTGATGCAAGCCGGGAATTGAACCTGGGTCCCTGGTGCTTTGAGGCAACAATGCTAACCACTGTAGTCTAGGCTTCAAGTTACCCGACACTTACTGTGTTCCAAATCCGTGGCTAAGTTTTTGGAAACCTGTCTTTCGTTAATATCCTCCAGGACCTGTATTACCACCCCAGCCGCATCCTCTTCAGTGTAGTGCTTAATGATGCGGTCGACAATATCAGACGTGTCACGGCCTTCAATGCACCTGTATCTAATTGGGGAAATGCCCTTAAAATTGGACTCGCAGAGTTTGTGAATAAATGCCTTCTGCTCCGATAGATCATTCAACGCATCAGTGAGGGCATCTCGGACAGTCCGTACCATCGTGGGACACACGGGATCTGATAGGGTAAAAATAAGCAGAATGTCTTACATTTCCATAGCACCTTTGCAAGGCATCCCAAAGTTCATAGAATCCCCACAGTGCAGAAGGAGTCCATTCGGCCCCTCTGTCTCTCACTCACTCTCTCTCTCTCTCAGGCCCTATCCCCATCACCCCATGCATTTACCCTAGCTAGTCCCCCTGACACGAAGGGGCAATTTAGCATGGCCAATCCACCGAACCTGCACATCTTTGGACACTAAGGGGCAATTTAGCATGGCCAGTCCACCAAACCTGCACATCTTTGTACACTAAGGGGCAATTTAGCATGGCCAATCCACCGAACCTGCACATCTTTGTACACTAAGGGGCAATTTTGCATGGCCAATCCACCTAACCTACACATCTTTGGACACGAAGGGGCAATTTATCATGTCCAATACACCTAACCTCCAAAGCTTTGAAGTGTGGGAGGAAACTGGAGCACCCGGAGGAAACCCACGCAGACACGGGGAGAACGTGCAGACTCCACACAGACAGTGACCCAAGCCAGGAATTGAACCTGGGTCCCTGTCGCGGTGAGGCAGCAACGCTAACCACCGTGCCACCATTCCCCACAGGCAGAAAATTACTCTTTCAAATTTTATTTTATTCATTCATGGGCTATAGATTACAAAAGCAGGGAGGTCACGATGGAGTTGTATAGAACATTGGTGAGGCCTCAGCTGGAGTACTGTGTGCAGTTCTGGTCGCCACATTATAGGAAGGATGTGAACGCACTTATCTGATCTGATTGATTATTGTCACATGTATTGGGATTGTAAGGGGAAAATACAAGGGGGGCACACTTTAAAATGGCAGCACAAGAAAGCACACTCTGAAATGGCTGCCTGGCACACACAGGGTTAACTGGGAAAGAAGCCAGAAAAACAGCCACAGGCTCCCGCTTTTCAGAAATAACGTCAAGCCAGAATCCTGACAGACAAACCACTTACAAAGTACAGACAGTGACTCATAGCAAACAAACACCTCAGGAAGCCAAAGCCAAGGGTCGAAACATCTTTCAGATAAGGAAACCCCTTAACAAAGAGTTTAGATTAATGCTAGAGGAAGGCGGGAAATATGAATACGAGGGAACCGATTAGCACCCGCACAAGACGAAACTAGCCATTGATAGACCCATTCATAAAATGCTAAATGTCTATACCTGTTTGTATTCTTGTAAATATGGGGAAATGTACCCATTCATGAAATGTTAAATACTTGTAAATGTGATAATCTTCGAATCACCGGTCTACCCATTGTGTAAAGGGTATAAAATTGAACCGCTCCCGGTATACAATTGAGAAAAAGTGTTCTATGAACATAGCGCTTTTCTCCACGGAGCTCCGTTTAATAAATCGTATTTTCTGACTCTCGAAGTCTGACTACTGGTGGATTTTTTCCCACAACAATTGGCGTAGTCGGCAGGATCCTATTACTGGTGAGATCGATTGGCCACGGTCGCAACCGGGGTAGAGATCGCGGAATCTGTGACAGTCAGACTGGATCAGGAAATACGGTTTACAAGGGGGAAACATTTGTACTGTTTATTTGTGATAATATTTGTTATAGTGATAAGTACTAACTGCTGATAGGAATAAGAATTACTGTGATTTGTGCTGATCAACAAAAGGACAAGGTAGTGCCTGTCTCAAAACCTCTGCCTTAGACTGGCTATTAAGAGCAGAAATCTGCCACGTGAAGGTCAGGAATTGAAGTGAGTGAGAGACACCAAGGGCACTAAAGGATTGTGAAGCACAAAAGGGCAGAAGTCGGTTTAACATCACCCTCTGTAGTGGCGAACAGACGCAGAGGTGCCAGCTGATTGCATGAAAGTTATTGAAAAGTTGGAAACTGTACTGTCAATGTGGTGAAAAGCGGGGCGGAACAGGAGTTTGATCAACTCTGACCTAAACCGAAATCCGGTGGAGAAGCACATTGCCGAAGTGGTAATCGTGGAAGCCGTGAGTATAACTTAAAACCCTGTAACGGCAGTAAAACTCGGTGTGAGAATAGCAATAGTGGCCGAGGGTAGTGAAGTCCCTACAGTAGTTAGCACACTTTGCTAAGAGTAGTAATAGTGGCCGGGGGTAGTGAAGTCCCTACGGTAGTTAGCACACTTTGCTAAGAGTAGTAATAGTGGCCGGGGGTAGTGAAGTCCCTACGGTAGTTAGCACACTTTGCTAAGAGTAGTAATAGTGGCCGGGGGTAGTGAAGTCCCTACGGTAGTTAGCACACTTTGCTAAGAGTAGTAATAGTGGCCGGGGGTAGTGAAGTCCCTACGGTAGTTAGCACACTTTGCTAAGAGTAGTAATAGTGGCCGGGGGTAGTGAAGTCCCTACGGTAGTTAGCACACTTTACTAAAGAATAATCGTGGCCGGGGTTAGTGAAATCTGCGAAATGGCAGATAGTGAAGTTAAAAGGGGATCTGCAGGTTCCCTGATTGAAATCTACATGACAGACAGGAAGGAGTTAATAAAGAGAATGCAAAAGGATGGCTGGGATACTTCTCAAACCTTAGAGCAGCAGAGAAAGTGGATAAAGTAAAAAGAAACAGAACAAAGAAAATAGGAATAATGTTAACACATCAGTTAGCAGGTCTAATTGAACAAACAATTGCCTCTACAAGGAAATGGAGAGAGGACAAAGAAAGAATTAGAGAACTAGAATCCCAAGTGAGGGAATTGGAAAAACGAAATCAGGTTTTAGAAAGGCAAGGGGGAGGAGAAACTGATCCTCTACCTTCTTATGAGTCTACCCAGCAAGGGCCAACGGCACCCTCAGGAGAGTGGGAACAGCTGGAACACAACTTAGCGCCCATAACTAGAGGGGGGACAGCAGCGCGACCCAAGGCAAATTATAAACCCTTTACCCCAGGGGAAAGACAGCAGATAATGGCTTCCCTGGGCAAATTACAAACCAGAAGCGCGAACACTACATTCTGGGAAGAATTAGACACAATCTGGGGAGGACATCAATTATACCTAAGAGACATACACCGGCTGGTCAGGGCAGCCTGTCCAGCGGATAAGTGGAGGCAGGTAGCAGGGGGACCCGTTGCCCCTATAGCACAGGATTATAGTGGGGGACGGTGGACACATGTAATCCCCCTAACAGCAGAAATAGATGCCCAACAGGCACCCTTCTTACAGTTTAAAGAAGAAATTCAGAGGGTCTTAGGGAATGCTCCCACTAACTGGAGCAGAATTACCACCACAAAGCAGCTAAAAGGAGAAGGAGCCTCTGAGTATGGGGAACGATTGTTCCGAATATACCAAGAGTGCTCAGGACATGGGAATCCAGGGCGAGGAGATCGAGCGTTCATCCAGGCTTTTAAGGATGGACTCTCTAGTTCTCACCAGGTCATCCTAAAAATGGGAGTGATTATGTCCCAAGATTACGATGAATTGGTAGAATGGGCTAGTGGCATACCTGCAGATGGATAGGAGAGATCTTAGTTTTTGTATTTCAGTGTGTTTGTGAGATCTGGTAGCTTGTCGAATGTAGGTGGTTGTTGTTGTAATTAGATTGAGAGCAGGGAGCTCTTTGTTCCTGTGGAATGTTTGCTACAGGCAGTGGGTGCAGTACATTGCACCTTGGTTTAGCCTCAGGGGGGCTGGGAGAGTGTTAAAACTGTTAAAGATTAAAGTGATAAGATTTCTTGAATTTACTTCTGTTTTGAGTCAATTACAGTTTGGAAGAAAGAAGAATAAAAGCGATTGTCTTAATCAATGTTCTGTATTCTCTTTGAATGTTTTACACTCATCTCAGTCTGAAATGAAAAGTTTGAATGAAAAAGGATGTACTGTGGAATGACTTTTGGAAGCTTCCCTGTGTGTGTGTGTGTGTTTAAACAAAGTGGTTGCGTGGATGCTTTGTTGTTTGCTTTAATGTTTTAATGTTAAGAAAGGATTTAAACCTTGGAAGGAAGCATGTGCTCTTTCCTTTGTCTTGAAGTAGAAATTATAAGAGTTAGTTGAGGAGTTAAGAGAAGAAAATAAGTTATTTTGTGGAAAGGTAGAAAAGCAGGAACAAAAGACTGAGGTCTATGAATTAGTTTAAAGTATATCAAGTCAGTGAAATACAGTATTAATCGCAGAATATCGCGATTTGCGAACGTCAGATAGTTTAGTATTCTGAACGAGTTAAAATTATGTACTGCCGTCGGAATTTCATGAGCCATCAAGGTTCAAGGTTTGCCAAATATAAAAGCACTGCAAAGCTTAAAACCTAGCCAGTTAAGAAACCAAAATGTTCCTAATCAAATAACTGGTATGCATTGTACCTGCTTTGATTTTGATTCGGCGCCTGTTACTTTTCCTAGAGTGCGGGGGTTTCGATCTGGAGCTCAGTTTAAAAATAGAAACGGCTTGAATTAAAAGGGTTTGGATATCACGGTTACGATGTGTAAAGTGGTCTGATACAACTGCCGCTTGATTATTTTTATTATACAGTATAGCACTGCCATATAGACACAAGAATAACATCAAATCCTGAAAAGCCTTAACCAACTTTGTATGATATATTCATATACTATATATTGTGTATTGATAAAGACAATTATTTTGTGAAGTACTGTGGTGCGGCACTTGCACGCAAACAAATGATCAAATTAGAGATAATGTAAGAGTACTCATATAAAGATCGGAACTGTATGTCATGTGATTTTAATGGGGAAAGCGATGTCTTTTGATAAGATTACATACAAATGAATGGATGTCCAATTGCAGCCAAAAAAGGCCAGTACAAAGTGTTATTTAATTCACACTAAGCTTGCTATGGAAGGGGGATATATAGTTAAAATGTATAATGCACTAGCTAAAGACATACAAACATCAGGGAGAAGGTGGACAGAGGTATTGCCCACCATACTAATGAAATTAAGAGCTACCACAAACCGGACAACCGGATTAACCCCTTATGAACTAATGACAGACGGGCGATGCAATTACCAGAAAGCATCATAACAGATGGGACCGATGTCGGTCCACTAAAAGATAAAATCAAGAGATACGTTCTGGACCTGAGCACCCAGCTAAAAGGGATGCGCAAACTGGTAAAAGACAATCAGGAAATAAAAGACGCAGAGAGAGAGCTGGAAATGCTCCCTGACGTCCCAACAGTGGGAAGTCACGTCCTAGTGAAAACACTACCCGACAAACCAGGGTTTGCACCAAAGTGGAATGGGCCATATGAAATTATAATTAGTGGGGACACCTGTGCCTGTATAGACATAAGAGGGAAAGGTGTCTGGAAGCACTGGACGCAGCTGGAATTATACAAAGGAGATAAGTAGCTAAATTGATGAACTAACAGAACTGCTTTCCTCAACACAGGCAAAGACTGCAAGCAAGAGCCGGCGTGCGCGGGTTAATAAATGAAATAACTGTAAAAAATTGAATTGTAGTGTTAAGTTTTATAACTGTTGCGAAAATGTATGTAATCGCGTATGTAATTGTATTATTTTGCGTTGTGGCAACTGTAAATCTGACTGGGCTAGAAGATAACTTGTTTTACAAAGCCCACATACATTTACATGGGAATCGAACTGTATGTTACCCATTAACACAATCTGTAGAAGCCCTATTTGTAGCCACCCCTGGGTGGACCCCTCATGACTTATATACTGTAGATACATCAGAGACACCCTGTAAGGGACAAATTGGCAAATATAAAAGAGGTTTACAGGGGAGATGTGTGGGACTTGTAAACCCCACAAATCCTACATGCGAGCGGTCCCAAAAGGAGGGAGGAAAAGCTTGCCCAGACACTGCAAGCTATCCGCTTTGTTTCACGGGGCAGGGATGGGGATGTGCCTATGCCTTAGTCCCTAAGAATGATTCTTGTGTACAGACACAGTGTGTCCGTCAACATTGTCGGATTAACAAGGGACAGATTACTTGTATTTGTGACGAACAAAAATGTTTAAATATAACCGCGGGAAGACAGCTTATTTGCGGGCAATGTAATGGAACTCACGTAAGCTCAGCCAAATGGACATACCCCTTTGATACTTACCAGGTGGTGGGATCAAACGGGAAGCCAAATACAGATGAGTCTTACAATATTACACAGGTCATCAATGACATCAGGAAACAACTTGATAACTTTAGACAGGGACCCAAGAGAGGAAGTAGTTGGCTGGCATGGCTGGTGGGAGAATCCTGGGAATCGTACCTGTTACATGGGTTGATTATACTCATTGTCATTATACTTGTCTGTTGTCTGACTGTGGGATGCCTTAAAGCCTGTTTTAAAATAATGTTGACAAGAATTGTGCCAGGAGCCAGTGTGTACATCGAAGAAGAACCCCTAATGAAGATTACCGAAGACGTCAGAAGAAATGAAGATACTGGAAGAAATAAAGACATCGAAAGAAGCAGAGAAGGAGAGAAGAACGAAGACCTGTATATGTGAATGTATGATTGTTGGTCTGGGGATTGTTCAAGCTATAATCCGACCAAAAAGGAGGGACTGTAAGGGGAAAAATACAAGGGAGCACACTTTAAAATGGCAATACAAGAAAGCACACTTTAAAATGGCTGCCTGGCACATAAAGGGTTAACTGGGAATGCCAAAAGAGCAGACACAGGCTCCTGCTGTTCAGAAAAACCTAACAGACAAGCCATTTCCAAATCACAGACAGTGACTCATAGCAAACAAACACCTCAGGAAGCCAAAGCCAAGGGTCAAGCCATCTTTTAAGATAAGGAAACCCCAAAACAAAGAGCTTAGATTAATGTTAAAGGAACGCGGGAAATATGAATGCGAGGGAACCGATTAGCACCTGAACGAGACAAAACTAGCCATTGATAGATACAGACATAAGGAGATGTACCCATTCATAAAATGTTAAATGTCTATACCTGTTTGTACTCTTGTAAACATGGGGAAATGTACCCATTCATGAAATGTTAAATACTTGTACTCACTTAAACAATGTGATAATGTTCGAATCACCGGTATGCCCATTGTGTAAAGGGTATAAAATTGAACCGCTCCCGGCATACAATTGAGAGAAGGTTTGCTATAGACCAATGTGCCTTGTCTCCACGGATCCGTTTAATAAATCGTATTTTCTGAATCTCGAAGTCTGACGACTAGTGGATTTTTCCCACAACAAAGTGCCTTTAATTTCTCCTTCAGCACCCGCCATGATAGTATTAGCCATGATTCAGTGAATAGCACCCTGATTTGATTTATTACTGTCACATGTGTTAGTATACTGCAAAGTATTGTTTCTTGTGCACTATACAGACAAAGCATACTGTTCATAGAAAAGGAAATGAGAGAGTGCGGAATGTCGTGTTACACTCATAGCTAGGGTGTAGAGAAAGATCAACTTAATACGAGGTAGGTCCATTCAAAAGTCTGATGGCAGCAGGGGAGAAGCTGTTCTTGAGTCGGTTGGTACGTGACCTCAGACTGTTGTATCTTTTTTCCGACGGAAGAAGGTAGAAGAGAGTATGTCCGGGGTGCGTGGGATCCTTGATTATGCTGGCTGCTTTTCTGAGGCAGCGGGAAGTCTAGACAGAGTCAATGGATGGGAGATTAGTTTGCATGATGGACTGGGCTACTTTCACGACCTTTCGTAGTTTCTTGCAGTCTTGGTCAGAGCAGCAGCCATGCTAAACTGTGATACATCCAGAAAGGGTGCTTTCTATGGTGCATCTGAGCAGAGATTGACTACTGTGTTTCCTATAATGCAGTGGTAACTACAGCCAGGATTTAATGGTGTATAGGGCCCCCTCACTACCAATCCTCCGCACCTCCCACCACCCAGAACAGAGGAGGCAGTGACGTATTGTCACTGGACTAGTAATCCAGAGACCCAAGGTAATGCTCTGGGGACCTGGGTTCAAATCCTACCAGGGCAGATGGTGGAATTTGTCTCAGTAAAAAGAACTGGAATTAAAAGTCAAATGTTAACCATTGTCAATTGTTGTAAAACCCACCTGATGTCCTTTAGAGAAGGAAATCTATCATCCTTACCTGGTCTGGCCTACATGTAACTCCGGACTCACAGCAATATAGTCAACTCACGCTCCAAAAATGTGCGGGTTAGGTCAATTGGTCATGCTAATTTGACCTCAGCGTCAGGAGATTAGCATGGTAAATATGTGGGGTTACGGGGGGCCTGGATGGGCTTGTAGTCAGTACGGACTCGATGGGCCGAATGGCCTCCTTTTGCACTGTAGGGATTCTAAGGGGTAGCACAGTGGCACAGTGGTTAGTACTGCTGCCTCACAGCTCCAGAGACCCGGGTTCAAGTCTGGCCTGGGGCCACTGTCTGTGTGGAGTTTGCACATTCTCCCTGTGTCTGTGTGTGTTTCCTCCGGGTGCTCTGGTTCCCTCTGACATTCCAAAGATGCGCAGGTTAGGTTGATTGGCTATACTAAATTTCCCTTTTGTGTCCTTAAATGTGTAAATTAAGGAGATTAGCAGGGTAAATACGTGGAGTCACAGGGATAGGGCCTGGGTGGGATTGTAGTCAGTGCAGGCTCGATGGGCCGAATGGTCTCCTTCTGCATTGTAGGGATTATATAACTCTAAAATATCCCTACAAGCCACTCAGTTCAAGGGCAATTAGGGTTGGCGGGCCACACTGTCCATGGTTGAATGAACAAAAAAAACCTCACTTTTCTAGGTGACCCTGCAGCCGTTTAACCAATCAAATGGCTGGCAGCTCTTTGGTCTCAGAAGCGCCACCAGGAGTGGTGGCCACTGCTGGAACTACATCCAGTCCCCAGCGGCAATAATTGTTGGAGCTGGGTGCAAAGATAAATGGGCAGGCCCAGCGAGGGTGAGGGTGTGGGGGGATGCATGGGGTCGTGGGAAGTAGACTTTGGTGAGAAAGGGGGCCCTCTGATGGTCACTGGTGGCCTGTAAAGGCACCCCCCCCCCTACCCCGCCAACCCACTTGCCGTCACCATGCCGAGCTGGGGGTTGAGGGTGGAGTGAACCACAGGTATAATTGCACCGGGGTGAGTAAGTCCTGGGACTGCCTCCCATGAAATTGCACCCAACTTTACACCGTCCTGCCTGCCACGCTTTGTCCTCCCCACACCTCCCACCCCCGTAACATTCACCCCGACACTTCAACAGTCCTTCATTGTCTGAAATGTGCTTGAAGATGTCCTGAAGGAAATGATATAAATGGAAGCCCGCTACAGGGTGATTAATAACACCATGGCTCCATCTAGTGCTCAGCTAATAAAATGCTAGCACTGCACACACTGGGATTCTCACAGAACACAACCACAATAAGGTGGTCAATTCAGCAATCTTTCCAAGCCTTCCAGTTACCCATTGAGTGGAATACTATCAGTAATGTGGGCAGCATGACGGCACAGTGGTCAGCACTGCTGCCAGGTGCCCAGGTTTGATTCTGACTTCGGGCCACTCTCTGTGCGGAGTCTGCACTTTCTCCTTGTGTCTGCGTGGGTTTCCTCCGGGAGCTCCGGTTTACTCCCACACTCCAGGTGGGAGGTTTAGGTTGAATCGCCATGCTATTTATCCTTATTAGTGTCACAAGGAGGCTTACATTAATACTGCAATGAAGATACTGTGAAAATCCCTTCGTCGCCGCACTCCGACCGGCGCCTGCTTGGGTTACACTGAGGGAGAATTTATCACGACCAATGCACCCTAACTAGCACATCTTTCAGACTTGTGGGAGGAAACTGGAGCATCCAGAGGACATCCACGCAGACACGGGGAGAACGTGCAGACTAAATTGCCCCTTCATGTCAGGGGTTTAGAGGGATAAATATGTGTGGTTTTGGGGATAGGGCCTGGGTGGGATTGTTGTTGGTGCAGTCTTTATATGATTAAATATTATTAAAATAACAATAAAGACATTCCGAACATAGCTGACACTAGCTATCTGTATGGAAACAAAAACAGGTAGGATGAGATGCGCGCAATAGGGTCCTTCCCAGGATTGTGAACCTCTGGTTTCAATGTGAGATGATAGGTGTGTCCAGGTTAACCTGCACCAGGTGTGCCCAAGTTAAGCGGCACCAGGTGTGTCCAGGTTAACCTGCACCAGGTGTACGCAGGTTAAGCTGCATAAAGTGTGCCCAGGTTAAGCTGCACCAGGTGTGCCCAAGTTAAGCGGCACCAGGTGTGCCAAGGTTAAGCTGCACCTGGTGTACCCAGGTTAAGCTGGACCAGGTGTGCCCAGGTTAAACTGCACCAGGTGTGCCCAGGTTAACCTGTACCAGGTGTACACAGGTTAACCTGCACCAAGTGTGCCCAGGTTAAGCTGCACCAGGTGTGCCCAGGTTTACCTGCACCGGGTGTGCCCAGGTTAACCTGTACCTGGTGTACCCAGGTGAAGTCGGTAAATATACCTCTTGAGGCTGGTATGAGTCAAAATACAGTCAGGCTTTATTCTCACAAGCTTATGGGAGAACTTGACCACTTGAAAGCGGAAGCCAAAGTTCTCTCTGAACACAAGAAGCGTGGACATTTATACGTCAGGGTTCCCAATACAAGCCATAAAGCAAAGTCCAGTTAACAGTCCTTGATCATAAATTATAGTTCCTTTCACAGCTTCTGATAGTCTCTGCATCATGGTTAGAGACTATCTGGTATCCTTGGGTCATAAAGCACAATTCTCCTGGTCGTTGCAGTCAAGGTGCCACCTCTGGTCCCCTGCTTTTCCCGCGGCCTTTCCTTTGAAGTGACTGTGTACGATTGCAGCTGGTCCAGTGGGAGTCCTCCTTCAAACGGCCATTCTCGCACTCTACCATTTGATAGCTGGTTCCTTTGTTTAAATCATACACAAGCCTACGGAAAAAGTAAGACTTACAACCCTACATCTACATTTAACTGTCTGTTTTATCAGAATGATATAAACAAGCAAAGGAACCATGAACAAATGGCTTATACTACTAAAAGTTAAAGATGAAAGACATGAACAAATGGCTTATACTACTACCAGGAGCAATATAAACAAAGGGGAGGCTAGCCATAAGGAAGGGTTATGTTTATGATACATTCCAGGTACAAAGTTCAACCTTTTAGGCACAAAATACATTGAGTAAAAAAAAACATTAACCCTTTCCCTTCTTCACCAGGTTAACCTGCACCAGGTGTGCCCAGGTTAACCTGCACCGGGTGTACCCAGTTTAACCTGAGCCGGGTGTCCCCAGGTTAATCTGCACTGGGTGTGCCCCGGTTAAGCTGCACCAGGTTTGCTCAGGTTAACCTGCACCAGGTATGCCCAGGTTAACCTGTACCAGGTGTGCCAGGTTAACCTGCACCTGGTGTACCCAGGTTAAACTGCAACAGGTGTACCCAGACTAACCTGCACCAGGTTTTCCCATGTTAAGCTGCACCAGGTTTGCCCAGGTTAACTTGCACCAAGTGTACCCAGGTTAAACTGCACCAGGTGCGCCCAGGTTAACCTGCAGCAGGCGTGCCCAGGTTAACCTGCACCTGGTGTGCCCAGGTTAAGCTGCAATAGGTGTGTCCAGGTTAAGTTGCACCAGATTTGCCCAGGTTAACCTGCAGCAGGTGTGCCCAGGTTAACCTGCACCTGGTGTACACAGGTAAAGCCACACCAGGTGTTCCCAGGTTAACCTGCACCTTGTGTACCCAGGGTAAGCCACACCAGGTGTGTCCAGGTTAAGCTGCACCAGGTGTGTCCAGGTGAGGCTGCATTATTTTTTTACCCAGGATAAACTGTACAACATAAACCTTCACTGTAGCAAAGTATTCTTTCTTCCAAAGGTAATGGTTTGCGAAGGTCAGGCTCTCCTTGGAGTTGCGGGCAGAATTCCAGACCTCCAAATCCCGCAGATGGTGCAGTATCCATGCTTGTATAGACTGGGATTGCACATGCTCAGATCCCTCCCTGTCTTTGTGCAGCTTTTTGGACTCAGGAGTAGTTAAGTCCACCTGTGCAAGATAAAAACAGCACAAAAAACATGGGTCATGTGACAGGGAGTGGAGTGCCAATGGAAACATGTGTCCCAGCAAGAGAGAACAGGGAAAGATCCCGAAGGGAAGCCCCAGGGAGCGGACAGGGATAGGAAGAGGTTACATAGGAAAGGGTTGCAGTTAGCAAACTAGTTGAGGTCAAAACATTGTAGATTTTCTGGAAGGAGTTAGATATAGTTCTTCAGGTGAAGGAGATCAAAGGATACGGGGGGAAGGTGGGATCAGGCTATTGAGTTGGATGATCAGCCGTGGTCTGCACGGGTCAAATGGCCTCCTACTGTTTCTACTTTCTATGTTTCAAAGTTAAGCTCGGTGGCACAATGGTTAGCACCGCTGCCTCACAGCGCCAGGGTCTTGGCTCACTGTCTGTGTGGAGTCTGCACGTTCTCCCAGTGTCTGCGTGGGTTTCCTCCGGGTGCTCCGGTTTCCTCCCACAGTCGACAAATATGCTGGTAAGGTGCATTGGCCATGTTAAATCCTCCCTCAGTATACTCAAACAAGCTCTGGAGTGTGGTGACAGGGGATTTTCACAATAATTTCATTGCAGTGTTAATGTAAGCCGACTTGTGACACTAATAAATAAACTTAAACGCTTGAAGAGAAGTCAAGACAAGCCTTGGCTATAAAGAGGACTTGGGAAGCCTTGAAGGTTCAAGATGGCAGCAAAACCATAACAATAGGCTTATCTACTTGAAACAAAGAGGAAAAAATGAACGATCAAAAAGCTTCAACATCCCTTTTGTTACAGCAGGGAATCTTTCTGCTCTGTTTCCAATTGAAAACTGCTATTTCCAAGCAGGATCTCAAAGGGAGTTCCCAAGCTGGCTCCATCATAAAACAGCGTGGATCGAGTAATCCGGCGTCACACTGGAGCCTATTGAGATCGTATTGCTGAAGGCTGCTGCTCCCATTGGAAGTTAATTGGCAATTTTTGAACACAGGTAAGTCAGCAACAAAAAGTTTTATATTTGGCAGCCCATGGCTTTCTGCTGCTAATTGGAAGTTATGGGCCTGATGCGCGTTATCATACACGAGGCTTGATGCTCAGGAAATAAAGGCTTTTATTTGCTGTAACAAAGCAGCTAACAATTATATACACGATCCCAGACTGAGGGGTCCCAGCCAGAGCAGGGACCTTTATACCTCTCCCAGGAGGTGGAGCCCGACTGGGATGTTCCACAACACTACAATACAAAGGTGTAATAACCCGACCCTAACCCCAACAGCAACAAGTAGCACAACCCATCCCTAACCCAACAGCAACATATGTACATACTTGTAGTACTGGCCAGACCCTGGCTCAGTACTATCCAGTGGGAACCAACGGTGGTTCACCACATTCACCCCTCCTTTGAAAACAAAGGCCGGCGGGGTACAAAAACAGAATAATTTGTCATCAGTCTATAAGTTCAGACGGTCAGGGGGAACGCACCGTCGTGACCTCCTCAATACTGGCGTTGACACCGGAGTAGGCACTTGCGGTGGTGTTCTCCCCAAGGCGATGTCCAGCTGTTCCTCCACAGACTCACAGGCTGGTTGACCCTGAGGTGACGGTAATCCATGGAGTCCCGACACGCCCTGAAGTGGCGACCATCCTCTGGACTCAGGCAAGCTGTACACGGGAATAAAAGGGTTAAGCAATGGTCCCGATGCTGCCCGCGCCGTGTCCGGGGGAGAAACAAGAGTTAAGGGGTTTGTAACAGGGGGTATGGGAGCGACAGGGGTTGCTACGTCCCCTGCTGGCGCCAGGTCTCGGATCGAGACTGTGTCCTCTCGCCCGTCAGGGTATGCCACATAGGCATACTGAGGGTTGGCGTGGAGGAGATGGACCTGTTCGACCAACGGGTCGGACTTGCGGGCCCTTACATGTCGCCGCAGGAGGACGGGTCCTGAGTACGTCAACCAAGACGGTAATGAGGTCCCCGAGGAAGACTTCCGAGGGAATGAAAACATCCTCTCATGGGGAGTAGCATTGGTTGCCGTACAGAGGAGTGAGCGAATAGAATGGAGCGCATCAGGGAGCACCTCTTGCCAACGGGAGACTGGAAGACTTTTTGACTTCAACGCCAGTAAGACAGCCTTCCAGACTGTAGCATTCTCACATTCCACCTGTCCGTTACCCCTAGGGTTGTAGCTCGTGCTCCTACGAGAGGCAATCCCGTATGAGAGCAGGTATTACCTCAAGTCATCGCTCATGAACAACGAGCCCCTGTTGCTGTGAATGTAGCCGGGGTACCCGAACAGGGTAAAGAGATCACGGAATGCCTTGATAACCGTGGCAGCGGATGTATCAGAGCAGGGAACAACAAAAGGGAACCTAGAGTACTCGTCAATGATGTTGAGGAAGTACACATTCCGATCCGTTGAGGGAAGGGGGCCCTTAAAATCGACACTCAGTCTCTCGAAGGGACGAGTGGCCTTGACTAAATGTGCCCGGTCAGGTCGGTAAAAGTGCGGTTTGCATTCCGCGCATACCCGACAGCTTCTTGTTATGGACCTGACGTCCTCCACCGAGGAGGGCAGATTGCGGGCTTTTATAAAGTGGTAGAGTCGAGTGACCCCAGGATGGCATAGGTCATTATGGAGAGCCTGCAAACGGTCCTCCTGTATACTGGCGCATGTTCCACGCGAGAGGGCATCCGAGGGCTTATTGAGTTTCCCTGGACGATACATGATGTCATAGTTATAGGTGGAGAGTTCAATTCTCCACTGCAAGATCTTCTCATTCTTGATCTTGCCCCTCTGCGTGTTATTAAACATGAACGCCACGGACCGCTGGTCCGTGATCAGGGTGAACCGTTTTCCCGCCAAGTAATGGCGCCAGTGCCTGACGGCCTCCACAATGGCCTGGGCCTCCTTTTCCACCGCTGAATGCCGGATTTTGGGGCCTTGGAGGGTGCGGATCAAAATGCGACGGGCCTGCCCGCCTGGTTAAGTGTGGCGGCCAGGGCGAAATCAGATGCATCGCTCTCCACCTGAAAGGGGATGGACTCATCAACAGCGTGCATCGTAGCTTTCGCGATGTCGGCTTTTAATTTATCGAAGGCCAATCGGGCCTCTGGTGTTAGGGGAAAAGTAGTGGACTTAATGAGCGGACGGGCTTTGTCCGCGTAATTGGGAACCCACTGCGCATAATAAGAGAAGAGGCCTAAGCATCTTCTCAGTGCTTTTGCACTAGTGGGCAAGGGAAGTTCAGAAAGGGGGCGCATACGGTCTGGATCAAGGCCAATGACCCCTTTTTCCACCACATTTCCTAGGATGGCTAAACGGCGCGTACGGAACACACACTTCTCCATGTTGTAGGTCAGGTTCAGGCGAGATGCAGTGCGTAGGAAATTCAGGAGACTCGTGTCGTGGTTCTGCTGGTCATGGCCGCAGATGGTGACATTATCCAGGTACGGGAAGGTAGCCCGCAGCCCGTTCTGGTCCACCATTCGGTCCATAGCACGCTGGAAGACCGAGACCCCATTGGTGACACCAAAGGGAACCCTGAGAAAGTGATACAATCGACCATCCGCCTCAAAAGCCATGTATTGTCGGTCCTCTGGGCGAATGGGGAGTTGGTGGTAGGCAGACTTGAGGTCTATGGTGGAGAACACCCGGTACTGCGCAATCTGATTGACCATATCAGATATGCGCAGGAGGGGATACGCATCCAGCTGTGTGTATCAATTAATGGTCTGACTATAGTCAATGACCATCCGGGGTTTGTTCTCGCTCTTGACCACCACGACCTGCGCTCTCCACGGACTAGCGCTGGGTTGTATGATTCTTTCTTTGAGGAGCCGCTGAACCTCAGATCGAATGAAGATCCGATCCTCAGCGCTGTAACGCCTACTCTTAGTCGCAATGGGCTTGCAGCCTGGCACAAGATTCTGGAACAGGGAGGGTGTGGTAATCTTCAGCATCGAGAGGCTACAGGCGGGGCACGTTGGGCAATTTGGAGGCTGCTGTTCTCCCACTGAAAGTAAAGGGAGTGGCCCACCGTACTGTAGGGTTACACTCCTCAAGTGGACCATGAAGTTAAGTCCGAGAAGTATTGGCGCGCAAAGGTACGGCAACACTAGGAGCTTGAAATACTCGTAAACTGTGCCTTGCACCGTTAAGGTGACCACGCAACTCCCTAGCACGGTGACAGACCGGGACCTCGATGCCATAGAAATTGTCTGTTTGGCAGGTTGAATCCGGAGTCCACACCGCTTCACAGTGTCTGGGTGGATAAAGCTCTCAGTGCTCCCGCTGTCAAACAGACAATAAATCAAGTGGTCATTTACCTGGATGTTCATCATAGAGTTGTCAAGTCTATGAGGCTTGGCCTGGTCCAGGATGATCGACGCCACCGTTGGTTCATGAGCGCCACTGCAGGCAGCTGAAATCGACGAGGATGACCCCTGCTGGTCGTTCGCGGTCGGTGCCGACCAACATGGCCGCTCCCATAGGTCGCACGTGGGTGAGGGCGCCAAACTCAGCGACCCCTGGTGGTCACACATCTCTGACTCTGTCGACCGTAATGGCGTCGTCCTGGCCTCGCACGTGGACGAACCCCTTGATGATTTCGACGACGAAGAACCGGGCTCTGAGGAATCGCAGGCCGCACTGCCGTTCCTAGATTTAGATCGGCACACTTTCGAATAGTGCCCCTTCTTACCGCAGGCAGAGCACAACACAGCTTTAGCGGGACACCGTTGCCGAGTATGCTTCGCTCCCCCACAGAAGTAACACCGCGGGCCGCCCGGAGCTGCTGCTGTCGTCTGGCCCGAGTGTTACGCCATTACGCAGCATTTCGAACCCGAGTGACGAGGAGGGATTGGCGACTGCTCCTGCCACGTTGTCTCCACGTGGTCTTCAGGATACAATACTCGGCTTTTGGAGGCCGTCTCCAGCATCTCCGCTAGCTCTATTGCCTGGGTAAGGTCAAGGTTACCTTTCTCCAGTAGTGTAAGTCGAATGTACGACGATCCGACTCCCGCCACAATCGCATCTCGGGCAAGGTCGTTCATACTCTGCTCAGCCGACACAGCTTTGCAGTTACAGCCCCTGGCTAGCTGTCGGAGCTCGTTCGCGTATTCCTCCATCGTTTCGGCAGACTGCCGTCGTCGAGTGGCTAAGAGGTAACGAGCATGTATTTCGTTGGGCGGTTTGATATAACGCTTCTTCAGAAGCTCGAGGGCCTTTGTGTAATCGGTGGCCGCACGGATCGCGAGGTAGACAGTGTCGCTTACCCTCGCATGGAGGACCCGGAGTCTGTCATCATCTGTGGTGACCGCTGCGGAGGCTGCCAGGTAGTCTTCGAAACACTTCAGCCAGTGGTCGAAGGTGTTAGAGGCGCCCACCGCACGTGGATCTAGTGTAAGGCGTTCCGGCTTCAGTATCTGCTCCATACTCTCTTTTTTTTTCTTCGACGAGAGTTTATTTACAGCAAATAAAATTGATGCGCGTTATCATACACGAGGCTTGATGCTCAGGAAATAAAGGCTTTTATTTGCTGTAACAAAGCAGCTAACAATTATATACACGATCCCAGACTGAGGGGTCCCAGCCAGAGCAGGGACCTTTATACCTCTCCCAGGAGGCGGAGCCTGACTGGGATGTACCACAACACTACAGTACAAAGGTGTAACAACCCCACCCTAACCCCAACAGCAACAAGTAGCACAACCCATCCCTAACCCAACAGCAACATATGTACATACTTGTAGTACTGGCCAGACCCTGGCTCAGTACTATCCAGTGGGAACCAACGATGGTTCACCACAGGGCCATTGTTAAATTGAAATGAGAATTTACAGTATGTGAATTTGGAAATTGGGTTGGAGAGTGAAACTCTGCCTACAAAGAGCAAAAAGGACAATATAACTGCAGGTTTCAAAAAAGCATTCTTTTCTGTTTAAAAAAAAAACTGGAAACCAGAAGAAAATGAAATACAAAACTTGAGTTCTGACAATGCTATCACGTGCAGCTTCCGATAATGTTTTTACATTGGGTGCTTTGGTTTTGGTTAAATCCTTGTAATTATGCAATCCAACGTGTAATTGTGAAATGAGAGAAGTCTACATGCATGATGTAACAAGTTATGTTGTGAGGTATTTGTGATGATCAGTTTGTGTGAAGTGGATGTAACACCAGTGTAAAGAAACCTTCATGGTTATGAAGTAAGCACGGCAGATGAATATTAATGATACACACATTTAGATTTTCCATGGCCCCAAGTGTGAACTCTACACCTGACACTTACTGGAATCCGTTCATGAGGTGACACAAACAGTGTGTGTGGAAATGCAGTGCATGTTGTGTACATGGATCTTCAGAAAGCTTAAGTACAATACCTCACAGGATCCGAAAATGCTGGAAAATCTCAGCAGGTCTGACAGCATCTATGGGGAGAAAATAGAGACAACGTTTGAAGTCTAGATGACCCTTCGTCATAGCTGAATGAAGAGTCATCTAGATTCGAAACGTTGGCTCTATTCTCTCCTCACAGATGCTGTCAGACCTGCTGAGATTTTCCAGCATTTTTCATTTTTGTTTCCGATTCCAGCATCCGCAGTATTTTGATTTTACCAATTAGAATCTGATTGGAGAAAATGAAGCAGAATTAAATCAGGGGGAGGGAAGCAAACTGCTGAGATGGGAAGAAACAATGGGAGTTGAAAGCAGTTTTTCTGAGTGTTTGCAGTGGAGGTCCAGAGGGGTTTTGCTTTGGACTCACTCCTGTTAACTGTGTACAACAATGATCGAGATACAGGGTGAGAGGGAGTGATGTAGAAATTTTCAGACAATATTAAAATAGGAAGCACAGTAATGAATTCTGAGGATCAAAGCAACGTGGCTGAGATAAACGGGCCAATGAATAACAATGAAAGTTAATGTTAGTAAGTGTGAGGTTTGACATTTCACAGAAATAATATTTTGAATGGGGGAAAGCTGGATGATATCAAAAAGCTGAAGGGCTTGGAGACTCCGGCTCCTAATATTAAAAACAGCACCACAAGTGGATAAAGAGAAAGGGCCAATGAGATACTGACTTTGACGGCAGTAGGTATCGATCTTAATGTCAAGATTTAATGGTGAATCGAAATAAAACCTCCGAAACTGCACAGTTGGAGAAATATACGTGGTTTTTGATTTCCCATTATTGGAAGATGTTGCTGCGATTGAGAGGATACAACACAGATTCCCCAAGCTATTTCCTGGCATTGTAAGGTGTTGTCTTGTCTAACAGTTCACTGAGTTCAGATATCTGGAAGATAGAACTGGAGACAAAGGCCCTTAACTTCCTCAGCGGGGCAATCAGTGGTGGAGTGCCATTATGGAATGACTCACATGCTTGAAACGTGAACCCCCAAAAGCCCCACACAGGGGAGCCAGGTGATTGTGGCCCAAAGAGTTTCAATTGATTTTAAGTTCGAGTGACTGTAACCAAAAGCCACATATGTACGAACAAGAGCAAGTGGTCAGTTCGGCAGTTACTCAACATCGATGTTTATTTTGTGACTGACCATTTTGGCTACAGTTCCAAGTACCTTTTAAAGACATTCAAAGTGAGCCCTAATGTTACCCACCCTCCAGGAGATTTTAGTGCCTTTGCTCATTCCTTCTGTCTTTGATTAACCAGGCCTTTAACTCCTCTTCCCTTATCCTATCCTGCGCTGTTCCCCATGACCAGTTCCACAGATGCTTTCAAACATAGAATCATAGAATCAGACAGCGCAGAAGAGACCCTTTGGCCAATCGACTCAGCACTAACACATTTGAAACACCTCAACTCCCACCTAATCACATCAGCCAGCAGTTGCCCATAGCCCTGAATGTTATGATGTGCCAAGTGCTCATCCAGAGATATGAGGCAACCTGCCTGTACCAGCCTCCCAGGTAGCGCATTCCAGACCATCACCACCCGCTGGATAAAAAAGTGCTTCCTCACATACCCCTAAACCTCCTGCCCAACATCCTATCTCCAGCCCTCCAACTCAATTTCAGCAGATTCACTGTGAGTCTTTGCCTGTTCAGTGGTTCTCCAAATCGCTATCTGCTCCAACCCTCACACAGAATCAATAACTTCCACATTCCAGAATTGGAAAGTTATTTTTCCTCTTCTAGCTCATCAATCACTCATTCCATTCGGATCAAAACTGGACACGACGTGATCTGGGGATGCTCATGTTTTTCATAATTTCCAACAGTTCATTCCTGCCCAGAGCTTTCCTTGTCTGTGAAAAACAGCTTGCAACATTCAACAATTATATTCTACTTTGCTGCTACTTAGATAAAGTAAGGTCAATTCTTAGGATTGGTCAAATTACAGCAAAATGTACAACAGTAATCTGAATATTAACAGTGTGAAGAAAGGCAGATACAAAGACAGCCTTGGACAAGGACAACAGTTTTGTTACCAAGGTGATTGGATACAATTTTAAGTTATAAAGTGATGGGACAGGACAGATAGAAACAGGCTGTAGATTCTGAGGGAGCATCGATGTGATGTTAATTTGAAGAGACTTGGACAAGAGCAGGAGATATATTTGTACACAGAGGAATGCACGTATTTAGAATTAATGCTTGTATCGAGACCCTGTCCCAAATAGGGGTCAATACATTGGGCTCTTGGCGTTTTTTCAATGTTGGGGCAGCTCTGCATCCTGTGAGGAGTCATCAGTTAATTGGAGATGGCCACCATGTGATAGTCCAGGGGGATATCACAACCAGAGACTGAGGATCCCACAGATGGGGACACGGGCAGGGAAGATCCCACATTTTAAAAGTATTTTTGTGAACATTTCCTGCCCAGTTCCTGAGGTTTCTTCCTGGCTGAGCAGTGATAATCTCTCCCAATGGAGTAACGGAGCGGCAGCATCTGGAGCTTGGCTTAGAAGTGAAAACACCAGTGACCAATTAGAGCCCGACACCCAGCCTGTTTATCATTTGTTGAAAAGTAGAATCCTTATCATCCTTGTCAATCATTTCTGTATCCTCCTTGGTGCTTCTACATCCTTTTTATAATGTGGTGACCAGAACCATACACAGAGCTCCACGTGCGGTCGGACCGTGCTTTGTACAGGTTTAACTGCAATTCTTTAATTTTCAATTCCAATCCTCAAGAATTAAACCCTAATGTTTTGTTTGCTTCTGTAACAGCTTTAATACCTTGGTCACCGAAAATCTAAGACCTCTTTGCATTTCTGCCTCATTTAGATTCTTATTTTCCACCTTTTATCTGATCTTATGATTCTGAGCAAATTGTAATGCCTCACACTTATCAATGTTGAAATTAATTTGAAATGCCTCTTCTGTACATTTATGAATGTTTTCTCCTCATGTGTGGCAGTCCCCCCTCAGTATCGACAATGCTCCTCAATGTTGTGTCATCTACAAATGTGGAAATTGCATTGTTGGTTTCATCCACATTTCACTGTCCCCACAGTTTGTTCTTCATTGTGAATATTGTTCATGTTGTTAATATGAATTGGGAACAACAATGTTCCAGCATTGGTCCTTTTGGTAGCCACTTCCCACTTCCTGCCAATCTGAATGACTTTAACCCAACTCCCAGTTTCCTGAAGCCAAAAGGGAAAGCGCTGGAAAATCTCAGCAGGTCTGGCAGCATCTGTAAGGAGAGAAAAGAGCTGACATTTCGAGTCCAGATGACCCTCTGTCAAAGCTAAAAGGCATTGAAAGTGGGAGATATTTATACTGCAGGGGGAAGGAATGAAAGATGAGTCATAGCCATAGAAAACAGGGGAAAAGACTGCTCATAGCTATCCACAGAGAGAATAAAGGGTTTGAATGGTCAAACGGCAGATAAGCTGTAAGCTGTGACAGATGGAGATGTTGTGGGGTGGGGATCGATGTTGAGACTGGAAGGCGGTAAATTACTGAGCCGGAAGATGAGATGCTGTTCCTCCAGTTTGTGTTGAGCTTCACTGGAACATTGCAGCAAGCCAAGGACAGACATGTGGGCATGGGAGCAGAATCGTGTGTTAAAATGGCAAGCACCCGGAAGGTCAGGATCCTGATTGCGCACAGAGCGAAGGTGCTCAGCAAAGTGATCTCCCAGTCTATGTCTGGTCTCTCTGATACAGAGGAGACCACATTGGGAGCAGCAAATGCAATAGACCAAATTGAAAGAGGTGCAAGTGAAACG
The DNA here is from genome assembly GCF_964213995.1 of Mustelus asterias. NCBI lineage: Eukaryota > Metazoa > Chordata > Chondrichthyes > Carcharhiniformes > Triakidae > Mustelus > Mustelus asterias. The sequence continues at coordinate 744 of NW_027592490.1, read as the reverse complement.
CTGCTTAACCTGGAATGAATGTTTTGGACCGTGGACGGTGAACATAGGAGAGGTAAAGGAGCTGGTGTTACACCTTCTGCGATTGCATGGGAAGGTGCCATGAGTGACGGGAGAGGTGTTGGTTTAGTGAAGGAGTGGACTAGGTTATCCTGGAAGGAATAGTCTCTGTGGAATGAAGGGAAGATGTGTTTGGTGTTGGCATCACGCTGGAGTTGGCGAAAATGGCGGAGGATTATGCTTTGCATGCGGAGGCTGGCGGGGTGAAATGTGAGAATAAGGAAGACTCTATCCTTGTTCTGGGAGGGAGGGGAGGGGGTGAGGGTCGTGGTGCGGGAGATGGACTGCACGCTGTTGAGGGCCCTGTCGTTAACTGTAGATGGGAATCCACAGTTGAGGAAAAAGGAGCACAGATTAGAAGCACAACTTTGGAAAGTGGCATCATTGGAACAAATGCGATGGAGATGAAGGAGCTGAGTTAAAGGGATGGAGTCCTTACAGGATGTCGCGTGTGAAGAGCTGTCGTCCAGATAGTTGGGCTTGTAATGGATACTGGTAGATAGTCTATTGTCGGAAATGGAGACAGAAAGGTCAAGGAAGGGAAGTGTCTGAGATGGACCAGGTGAAGGCGATGGAGGGGAGGAAACTGGAAGTGAAGTTGATGAATTTTTCAAGGTCTGGATGAGAGCATGAAGCAGAACCAAAATTGTCATCAATGTAGAGTAAAGGAGTTGTGGGAGGAGACCT